>NC_142928.1:120713692-120988747 GCF_046866305.1 Octopus bimaculoides | reverse complement strand
ACACATACAGAGTGAGAGAGAGAGACACATACAGAGTGAGAGAGAGAGACACATACAGAGTGAGAGAGAGAGACACATACAGAGTGAGAGAGAGAGAGAGACACATACAGAGTGAGAGAGAGAGAGAGACACATACAGAGTGAGAGAGAGAGAGAGACACATACAGAGTGAGAGAGAGAGAGACACATACAGAGTGAGAGAGAGAGAGACACATACAGAGTGAGAGAGAGAGACACAGACAGAGTGAGAGAGAGAGAGAGACATACAGAGTGAGAGAGAGAGAGACATACAGAGTGAGAGAGAGAGAGACATACAGAGTGAGAGAGAGAGAGACATACAGAGTGAGAGAGAGAGAGACATACAGAGTGAGAGAGAGAGAGACATACAGAGTGAGAGAGAGAGACATACAGAGTGAGCGAGAGAGACATACAGAGTGAGAGAGAGAGACATACAGAGTGAGAGAGAGAGACATACAGAGTGAGAGAGAGAGACATACAGAGTGAGAGAGAGAGACATACAGAGTGAGAGAGAGAGACATACAGAGTGAGAGAGAGAGACATACAGAGTGAGAGAGAGAGACATACAGAGTGAGAGAGAGAGACATACAGAGTGTGGGAGAAAGATGGGCGGACGGATGGGCCGGCACAGGGAGATGGACGCAACGAGACAGACAGACAGACACAGAGAGACGGACGCAACGAGACAGACAGACAGAAACAGAGAGACGGACGCAACGAGACAGACAGACAGAAACAGAGAGACGGACGCAACGAGACAGACAGACAGACAGACGCAGAGAGATGGACAGGACAATATAGGGTTAATTGTATACAGTTTTCCAATACCTCAAATTCACAAATTTTTGCCTATTTAAGAAAGCATTTCTCTCATATTAAAAATAAGTATTAAATTATATATCTGTCCTTTATGTCTCTTCTAAAAAGGGACTGTTAATACAGTCCAGATCCTCCCCACAGTCAATTTCAAACTTCTATGATATATACTTCCCCTTCCCCTGCTAAAAATATAGAGGCATGAAGGATGCACTTGCAATGTTTCCCTTCCTATTTTTGCTCATATACGAAAACAGCATTTATGCAAATTGGAGATGGATCACAACCATACCACACCCAGTTTGGTAAGCAAAGATCCACTATGTTAGCCTACATTGATGGAATAAAAGCTGAAGATCACAAACCACATCACAAGATAACCATATAAATAGTAGGAACTTCATATAACTAGTACAGGATCTTTAGTCCTTTCATACAGTTTAATTTACATAGGGTCAGTAGCCAAAAATACACCAAATGCATAAAATACACCAAGTAATGGGAGTTAAGAACATTCAGCTGTAGAAACCATACTGAAAAATGGAACATACAAGAGATACTAACTCCACATGCTGCCTAGCAAGCTACATGTGCAAGAATGCAGTAACATCAAATAAGAACGGACACAGAATAGAAGGGACTCCACAGTCCTCTTGCATGGCACAAACACTAGTGCTGATAATAGGATGTCCTCTCATAAGGTGGTATGCACTGAATCCTGTCCAACTCTTGTCAGCATAGAAAACAGATGTAAAATGACATAAGTAAAGTATTATTGCTAAATGGAAACTAAATGGGAGAAAGTATGAAATTCACTGACTATGTATTCTATTCTGTGCATAACTTAGATATGAAACCTTCAATACCTAGAATCTAAATATAATAGTATTGATTTTGATAGACAATTTTTTCGTATTGGCAGCCCTATCTTAAGTGATGCCCAATTATCTCAGTTCTATCAGATTTCCTTAGTCTTAATTCTTTTTTAAGATACATCAGCTCTGGATATCCAGATATTCATCCATTAAATCAAGGCCATTTTCAATCTAGTATGCATCAAGTATTTACACAATGTGTGTACATCATTGAAGCCATTTCTACTACATTTAATATTTCATGTCCACCCTCTTTTTTTCAATACAGTCATAACAGCAAATCCAACAAATTATGCTTAACTTATTCCTCCCATCCAACTGCTGAAAAATTCTGTAGGATAGTGAAACATATTTCTTATGCATTTCATATACAGATATCCCCTGCCTCACCATTCTAAAAGGCATTGCATTCCTGAAAGGTCTTGTAACATGAGAGTCAACAGAAAAATAGGTTTTCCATTATGGAATTTATGTTATGGCAAGATTTTCAGGAACATTATGTTCCATAACACAGAAGATGCTTGTAGTCTGAAGGGTAAACTTAACATATCACCCATTTTAATACAATAATCACCTGGTACTTGGGTACCTTTAAGGGGAGTTTATTCCATCACAATCAAACTCAGTTGATTCCCAACCCAAATTTTTCCAGTAGTCATTATCTGCAGATGCTTAGGTTGAAAATTAGCTATAGTTTTACCAACCTGAGAAGACTGTCAAGGTGACTAACATCTTATAATAAGAGGGGGATGAGATTTCTAATTTCAAAAATAAATAACTCAGGAGAAAATGTGTGAAAGTAAGCATCCAGCAGAATAATAAAGGAAATCAAAGACAGATGAGCTCCTCGGGAGCCAACTGCACTCATACTCTGAGTGGGGATGGGTGCAAAATTAACAAACAAAACATTCAATTCTATACTGGGCTAGTGAGGAACAGAACACTGGAATACTGTATTTTCCGGAATATAAGCTGCACCCCCAATTTTGGCAGGCCTAATCCATGACAAAAAACGTAGCTAGATCCAAATATCCGAGTTCACACATTCTCATGCATAGAAATCATGAAAATTTTGATGCCCTTTGCTCAGAAATTATGGTAGGCTAAGTCACAATACTCACCGTAACACTATAAAATATCACTGACCTCCACCATCAACAGTATTGTCCATCATTAATAACAAACCAAGTATACCCAAAGCCTGTCCTTCAGCACATAAAGTGCAGGGTGAATTTTGGGGAGAATTTTTTGGAAAAAAAGTGTGCCTTAAATGCCAGAAAATACAGTACATTAAAAACCTTAACACTGAAAGGAGTGGAAAACTATTAAAAAAAAAAAAAATTAAGGTACCCCAAGGACAGAAATGCTATGGGAACAACTAGGCTTGACAAGAGTAGCAATTCAATTACATCAATTTTTTTTTAAATTGATCTTTATCATAGATAAGAGTAAAGTGAATAAAATTAAATGGTTAAAAGATCTGTTGGATTAGGACTGACATGTGACTAAACAAGCAACAGATAGAAGTCTCCACACAAACAAAAGCCAATCTTAATACTTCTGATGTTGACTGAGACAACAGTTGTAATATCAATAGATCTCAGGAAATAGTCTACTCAAACCTTGGCTAGATTCCAGAATGGTTTTATGGACGCAAATAACACTATATCAACTGATATATATATATACATATATACACACACACACATATATACATTTTTTAACACAGACACACAATTATTTATTTAAAAGTACATACAAATGCCAGTAGAACATGAAATTGAACATAATGTTCATAAGAAAATTCAATGATATGTACTGATGGAAACGAACAACAACAAAGCATGAAAATGCAATTCTGCAATATGGATTAATCATTTTGCTGTTTCTCTCATTTTCTCTTCCTCACTCGTCATTTATAATCATTAGACTATTCTAGTATTTCAAATACAGAATACATTGTAGGCAGAGGAAATTAAATTCAAGATCAAAAGGTAACTATGAGCTCTGATAAAGACAGTTCAGACAATCCATGTCCAGGAAACAGATACTACTGTCACAATTTGGTTTCAAGTAATATGGAAACTTCTGTTACTACATAAAAAGAATTGTTGCTTTGATGCAATAACCTAGAAGTGAGATTCCAAATATCAAAGTCTAAGATATAAAGATAAAACATACCAATAACCAATAAATGAACAAATTTCTTTTTTTTTACTTTTCCATTCTCTCTCTCTCTCTCTCTCTCTCTGGTTCTTCGATTTTCACACCAATATAGATGTGGTTAGTTTTACACAAGTATGCCTTTCTTGCAAGTGACACATTTAACTGTTAGTCTGGTATGTAGTGGACATGTTGAATAAGATGAAGTTTATTTGCAAAATATTAAAACAGGACTGAAAAGTGGCATCATATACAATGGAGTAAGTATTGTTAGAAATGACAATGAAAAATTTATTAAGAAGGAAGAGTGTAGGACAAATGAACCCACAAGTATACTAAGTTGATAGAATTTGTTAGAGGCAGTCCCATTAAGGCATGCTCCAATAAGACAATCTGATAAACTTCTGATCAAAATGGTAAGATACAGATGGCAATTATAAACTGGCAACATAGCTATGATAAGGATGACAACATTGTTTTGTTGTCAAAGCTCTTAAAAAGGCAGAGGACCACCAGTGTACACCATATGACAGCATGCATCTAACAGATTTGATTATGGAAACCATACTGGTGGTAACTAAGCAAGGAAAAGAGAGTGAAGGGGATAAAGAAGGCAGTTGTTTAAGATTGTTTCCATCACCATCAATAGGAGAATGGAAGCAATAAACCAGCAGGAGTGGTAAAGTTTCCTTATTTCAATTATTGCAATGAGTGGAGACTAACATTTTAGGTTCTTTATCTGAGTGGGAATAAAGAGCTGTACAGGTTGATATAGAGAGACAGAAAACAGATTGGGGGGGGGGGGGTGAAAAGGTTAACAAGGAGAATGAAGGGAAAAGAGTTAAAATTTGAGAAGGGAGTCAGAAAGGAACAACCCTTCAAGCTAAGCAGGCAGAGAGAGAAGGAATAAGAGCCAAGGGATTAAGAGCCAAGGGATTAAGAGCCAAGGGATTAAGAGCCAAGGTCTTAGGGTCAAGTGATGAGGATAAACTGGAAAATGTATTAAGTTTACCACTCTAGAAGGCTATAAAAGAATCTGAACTCAGAACACAAATAGCTGGTATATATACAAGTCATGTTGGTTGATGTTTTAATGGTTATGCCAGTCCGTTGCCTTATCTTTCTAGGATCAATAAATAAAGTACCAAAGTTGAACTAAGTAGAAACTGAACTCGGAACATGAAAAGCTGGAGTAAATACTGCATGACATTTCATTTGAAGCTCTAATACTTCAGCCAATTCTACAGACATTCTTGCCATGAATACAGTGCAAGTGAATAGAAAGTAAACTATATTCATAGAACTACACATTCTTGTGTGACTGTGTGTAAGGTGGATAAGGTTATTGGATTTGTAACTGCAGAGTTTATATTCTGAAGTTGTTGTCTAAGAAAGATATTTGGATTTGCCTTCTTTGTAGCCAAACTAATACCAAGTGTATTGTTTTGTATTTTTTATAATGGATTAGGACCACAAACCTGGAGTTAAACAATGTTGGAACATTACACAAAACAAGGAGTTTCAGTGACTTCAGTCCCAACCTGAACATTTTTATATAAGTAAATACAAAAGCCGACAGAGTAAATTTTTCAAAACAATAAGTTATTCCATAAGAAATGAATTGACTGAGTCATTAGAATATTAAACAAAATATTTTGAGATATTTACTCCCATTTATCTGTATTCTGAGTTCAATTTCAACAGAGGTTAGCTTTACCTTTCCTGTTTCCAGGGCAATTGATAAAGTACTGGCCTAAGGTGGTAGACTGGCAGAGTTATTCAAGTGTCAAATTAGAAGTCTTACAGTATTTGGCATGGTACATTGCTTTTCGAGTTCAACTCGAACTGTTGACTACTTTGTTTAATACCACTACCTATTTTCTGGGTATCTTTAGTAGAGGTTACTCTGTTGCAAGCAATCAAGCCAGGTCTCTGGTTTGAGAATACTCCCTTCCCTTCCCCCATTTCTGCCAGTCTCAAAAGGGCCTATAAAGAGTTATGGGCAGTGCCCACCCCTACTGACTAAAGAAAAAAACAAAATCAGGTGTGTTATAATTTTCTTCAGTTAGAATCACAGAACCAAATACTTTTCTTCAGATGAAGAGGAGAAGACATGCATGATTATCACTTACTCAAACTACATCTTTGTACACAACTATTACATCATTCATGTCACATCTATTTGCCTATTGACCATATTATCAAGTTTCATTGGAACTACTGGAATGGAACTCAGAAGAAAACACAGTCTTTGTGTTTGCTGTATTCCAGTGTGCTTGAATGACATAAAGCCACCACTTCACACTGTGGTAGCTAGAACCAGATGGAGAGGGCATCTCATCCACTCTTACAAGTATAAAAAAAATGGATAAAAAATTAAATACTACACCTACATATCCATGTACACACACACGTTGAGATGTTGCTATCTTCAATTTTACTTATTAAAAAGAACTTCACAAAGACAGTGTAACACTAGTCATAGTAAAATATTAAATGAATGAATAAAAATTGAACAGTTAAAGTGGCTCTCAGTCTTTGATTTCATAATGCACTGATGATTAAAATAAAAAATTGGAACACTTCACATAAATGTTAATTCTGTTAAAAATTAGAAAAAATAGAGAATTATTGGTTACCTTGTTTTATCTATCAAATCAGTGTTTAACAAATCTATGAATAACATTTTTCAATATGTTCAAATATTAGTATTTTCTAAAGACTTAAATTCTTGAGAAAACACACACACACACACAATGTACCTAAATATTCCGTGCAGTATTCCAGTGCACTGCAACTAATTATTTGGGAATCACTGGGCTTAATCATGTTTGAAAATGAAACAACAAAAAGGATAAGTTACTTGAGAATTAACAATGACAAGTATCCCACTGAAAACCAACCTTTCAAATTTGCATAGCAGACAAGGTTAGTCATTATACAGATACTTATTTTTATATAGACATTTCTATATTTGTAAATTTTATTAAAGAAAAAGACAATTTTAAATTTCATAAATCATTTCACTGTGTATTTTTCTGGCACCGGCATAAGCTGGACCAGCCTACAATACAATATCCATCAAAGTGTTTCCAACTTAGGATCTTTTTGATTTGAGAGGTAACACTTTTCATTAATGTTTTATGTAGTGTTTTTGGTACCGAAACACTTTCAAACTTCGTATACTTGTATATTTTGTATTATAGAACAGATAAAAATTTCATTACTGCCCACTAGGGGCTACACACAGAGGGGACAAACAAGGACAGACAAACGGATTAAGTCGATTATATTGACATCAGTGCGTAACTGGTACTTAATTTATCGACCCTGAAAGGATAAAAGGCAAAGTCGACCTCGGCTGAATTTGAACTCTGAACGTAGCAGCAGATGAAATACTGCTAAGCATTTCGCCTAATGTGCTAACGTCCCTGCCAGCTTGCTGGGGCACCATTTTGAAGAATTTTGGCAGAACTTATTGACCCCTGGTTATCAAGTGGGGGGTGGACACGCGCGCACGCACGCACGCGCGCACACACGCGCACACCCACACACACCCCCACACCCACACCCACCCACACACACATTCAGTTTCTACCTACCAAATCCCCTCACAAGGCTTTGGTCAGCCCAAGGTGGCACAAAGTAGGGCTGAACCCTGAATCATGTAGATGGGAAGCAAACTTGCCCCACAGCCTTACAAATCTTTAAGAATCTAGATGGTGTTAAAAACATATCAAAGAAAATCGAAACTGGTTTATTTAAGTCAAATCACTTTTGTTATAAAAAAAAAAAACTTTTAAAAGGGAAACAATATGCTATTTATGAGGTACCCATCTATTATTTAAAGTAACTGTTTATATCTCATCAGATCAGTGTTGTATCCTTGGCATAAGTACCTAACTTTTAGCTGGATCACTCCAAGAAGTAAACAGGAACCATAGAGGTATATCTACTATACTGGATAAATTAAGAGTTTTGCAATGGACAAAACTTATAAACTATTTATCTCACTAGTAATAGGATGTCTCATGTGCTCAATGCCAAAAACGTCTGTGATAAGTGCAACATACCACAACACTTAATAATTAGATACAAAAATATTCCTACACAAACATTTTTACCAACACAGAAGATTGGTGTGAGCATAACATGCCCAGGTTGCAACTAATACAGTTAACTGGTATGTTAGAATGTGCAGTATGGTCTTTAAATAGAACTATATATGGATTTGTTGATTATACCAAGTCATTTGGCTGACTACTTAAATGCCATAGGCCTGCTTTATCAGAGCTGACCTAGGGTTGAATAACAGAGTCCCACCAAAAACACAAAAGGAAGGAAACCAAAACGAATCCCTGTAAACCATTGTTTAAATAACAAAATACATTATAACGCACGTGAGAAAACAATTTATTGTATCAACAATTCCTGCAGAGAAGGCTCTCATGAAATATATTGGCATCAGCAACAAACAATTCTTAAACAGTTTCCATAAACCACATGCAAAAAAGAAAACAATACTATACAAAAAAAATGAAAGAAGCAACAAGCTAGATAGAGCAACCAAATTTCCCTCAAATAACACCCTGCCATCATAAAAATGGAAAAACAATTCAAGTATGTTATGTCCAAATAAAAATAGGGAATCATGTATCTAAGCTGGAATGCATTTGTTCACAGGTTTGCTCAGTCAGGACATGTGGAGTTAAACAAAAGCAATATTTCTATTCAATCTCAAAATACTACTACAGCAAGAATTAGTTTCAGATTAGATATAAAAATTTTAAAAATCATATCTAAACCAAAGGAACATTAATAACTTCCTAAATGTCTATAAGGTATCATCAGAAAGTTTTGGACTAGTTATGTTTAATAAAAAACAACTTATTTACTTAAGCTTTAACATCTTTCAAAATAGTCACCTTGCACAGCAATACACTGGTCCCAACATTTCTGTCACTTTTGGAATCTGGCCCGGAAATCCTTCTCTGTAAGTGAGTTGAGGACCTTCTGCAATTCACTCTGGATTGTGACAATGGTGTTAAAATGGTGACCTTTGGGCTGCATTTTCATCTTGGGGAAGAGATGGAAGTCAGCAGGTGTTAACTCAGGCAAATAGGCTGGGTGTAGAAGTGATACCATTTTTTTGACGAGAAACTCGGGTGTGAGAAGAGCTTAGTGACAGGGTGCACTGTCATGAAGAATCCAATTCTTCACGTACCACAGATCCAATCACTTTTGTTGAACGTCCTCCCTCAAACACTTCAAAACATCACAGTAGAACTCTCAATAGATGGTCTTGCTCTGGGGGATGAATTCTTGATGCACAACACCGGGGATATCGAAAAAGCAATGAGCATGCTCTTGATTGAGCTGCGGATCTGTCTCACCTTCTTCAGTCATGGAGATGAAAGACTCTTCCATTGTGACAACTGTTGCTTCATCTCAGGGTCGTACCTGTAGACCCAACTCTCATCACCAGTGATGATCCTCGACATCAAGGAGGTCTGATCAGTGGTATGCTGATGGAGATCTTGACAGACTTGGACAACATTCTTCCTGCTCAGGTCAGCAGGTGGGGGGAGGACAAACTTGGCAAAGACACACAAGTTCAATTCAGATATTAGGATAGCATGCACAGGCCCATACAACAGACCAACAATATCAATGTCGTTGATTGTCCTCCAACAATCCTCACACACATGATGAATTTTCTCCACATTTCCAGGGGTGATGTTCACTGCAGGTCTTCCAGATTGCTCATCATCTTCCAGGGATGTTCTTCTGCTTTTAAAGCACCTGTGCCACTTGAAACAATGTATACGGCCCACAGCCTCATCACCGTAAGCTTGCCAAAGCCAAACATCCAAACAGTTAAACATGTCTAAGCATCCCAAGTTTAACACAAAATTTCACATTGGCTGTTTCAACTTCCTGTCCAATACAAAAATCACAGATTACTGCATACATGTGATCATTAAAACACAAATTTCACAACTTGCAAAGTAAACACAATGATGTCACTTGGCACACTGCCTCATGAAGGTCACTGTGCACGCAACTGTGTGCTGCCATTTGTTAGTGTTCTACAGAACTAGTTCAGGAACTTTTTGATGGTTAGCAGGAAAAAGTCCTCTTTAAAACCTGGGTCCCACATATACTCATATCCAACAATACCATTAAGGTTTGTCACTGCAGATTCATCTAAATAATACAATGCAGATATAAAAAAATCAGATAAGAAGATCATGGACAAAGACCAAGTTATTACTAATTAGTATTTGAAACTTCCACAGTCTAAACAGTAGGAACTGTGTGTTCATGAACACAGTCAATACCATATAATCAGTGAAATCAATTTTATACACTGAGAGTTCAAGTAAATTGACGTTGAATAACCTGCTTAAACTCGTCACATGTACTTGACATGATTATTGTTACTGTAAGCTATGCTGGGCTAATCAGAGACACTGGAGAAAGCAAGTTAATATTGATTTCAAATTTTGGCACAAAGCCAGCAAGTTTGGGGGAAGATGAATAGTCAATTACACTGATCTGAGTAATGAACAAGTACTTATCAATCCTGAAAGGATGAAAGACAAATTTGACATTGGCAGAATTTGAACTGTGGATGTAAAGACAAACAATGTCATTAAGCATTTTGTCTGGTGTGCTAACCCTTCTGCCAGCTCATCACCTTAAAGCAAGTTAATATCGCCATCTCATCATAATTCAACAGGTCTAAAAGCATCTTGATCCTTCCATCATGTATAACACACAGCAATAAAGAAAATGAGCTGTCTTGGGTCAGCATTTTTTTTTTTTTTTTGTTTCCAAGGGAGACAACATGGGTATTTATTCCTGGATGCTTTTCCTAAAGCCAAAAACTGGATGTTTTTTATCGTGCCAGTGGGATGACAAAAAATTTCTGTAGTATATAACCAAAGAGTCCTTTCTACCCTGTATAAGATTTTTTCAGAGCTATTGCTCTCCTCAATAGGTGGTGGTTGTCTGTATTTTCCTTTGCAGAGCCCAAATTTCCATTTGTTACCTTACATTAACAAGGACTTTATAGCCAGATGTCTTTTCTATCATGAATCACTTTACATCTATCATCGCCAGTGTAAACTGGATGCATTTTATCATGCCGCTCCTGATAAAATAATTAAACTGAAGTTGAAGTAAAAAATGTGTGAGGGTGTGACCCAAGTAGAAGTTCATGATCATTCCTTCCATTAAGCATTAAAAAGGAAAAATCATACAATGTTTGCATCACGAACACCATAATGTATGAGAGTAAAAACATGCGATGACTAGGAAGGAATATACCTGAGCACAACCAGATATTGAATATAAAATTCAAAAGAGGAGTTCAGAACAAGTAGGCTAAGAAAATGATCAAGCATAAATATATTAATCTATGTACGCAAGAGGAACAATATTTAAACCTACAGAAGTTTGTAGTCAAAGCTAAGAGATAGACTCTTGGTTAGCTAAGTTTGTGACTTAGTTTCAAATCTTGTTTAGAGACATTGGACCTCAATTTTACCTCAGGATTGATTAACTTTCAGGCTAATTTTTCCATCATACACTAAAATGAGATACTCAACATAGGACTACAAAATCTTTTCAATTTGTTAGCTGGTACGTGGAGAGTAAATGAAAAAAAGAGAAATCTTGAGATTACTAGAATAGTCCTTTGACAATTCAGTCTCACTAACAGGATGATGCAGAACCAAGACATAAAATATTAAAACTGAGGAGTATATTTTCAAATTAGGTAAGGGATATAAATACAATATATATTTAAAAATTAAATTTCAGACTCGAAACAGATTAAATACACTAAATACATTACAGGCAAAGAGTTAGTTATTTAGAAAAGTTTTTTCTTTGGTACAACAAAGGGTCATTATTTTTTTCTAGGTAAGGAACATTATATGAGAATAGATATAAAGCATTAGAAATATTATCTCAATAGCCAGTCAGTTTGAAGTCACTGATCTTTAGTTCACCTGGTGGTTATGTTATCGAACCCAAGGTTATAAAAGGTAACCTAAATAGATTCAAACTACAGAAATGAAGACTGAACTTCTTACCATATTGTTTCCATTTCCAGTATTTTGTGCCATCTCAACCACAGACAGTTACAGAATTTCTTTCAAAGAATGAATTACTTTTAAAGATATATTAATTACAGTATTAGACTTTGAAATCTACAACAGCTGTTTAAACTGCCATAATAATTATAGTGTTATTATCATTCATGACCGCGAGCAAATGTCACTAAAGAACACAATGTAAGGTATCCAGTGTACCCCTATATAGAGGGTGTTTTAGTTCAACAAGTGCATTTGATCAATTTCACAGTAGTGACCACCCTTTAGTGTGAGGTATAGTAGCCCAAAATTAAAGTCTTAAAATATGGTTCCTAATCAAAAGGGGAAAAAAACTGCTGTCAGGTTTAACTACTACACTGAAGAGAAAAAAACAAGTACACCTGCAGAATGTCCAGTGGAGGCCTGTGAATGAAGATGTGCACGTGTCAGGTATTTTGCATTACTGTTTGTCAAGAGATTTAACTTGAAATCGCAGTCAAAACGGCTGGCCAACCTGAGGCCCGCGGGCCGCATGCGCCCCGCAGGCCCACTTGATACTTTCTTGGAATGGGGTTTATTTAAACAAACATTTGAAAAATTTTATCAAAAATCAAAAAATTGTAATGAAAAGTAAAAAAGAAAGATACTGTTTTGCAACGATAATATTTCATGTTGAATCAACGATCATTCATTCATTACTGTAATAATCGCATGAGAAAGCAAAATGCTTTCAATATACAAGCGGCCTCAAAAAACTTTGATTAAAGTGGTCCGCAATGTAATTCGAGTTGGCCAGGCCTGGTCTAGAACAAGGAGCAATGTTTATGGTCCTCACAAGCTCTCCGAAACTGCTGAGACTAACAAGGTTAAATTTTCCTCTTGAACACTAGCAAGTCGACGATGAAGGAATGACATGGGCAAAGAGAGGTGGACTGAGCGTTGTGGTTAGTACAGGAACGAGGTGCACCTAATATGGGTAACTAAGAAGAGAAACGAAAAAGTCGGGAAAGCTAGAGTAAAAAGTAATACGAGATTAACCAGCACATTCTGTTATTTTATTAAATATCAGAGGTTTACTTATGTAAAAATAAGTCTTTCGTTGTACATTTGTAACCTAGTCACAGAATCTTCCCTTGTATCTGTCAAATGTCAGTTTTTTGGCCAGCTCAGATAAGCTGATGGATTAAATATAGTTTACATTCCTTCCCCGCTTCCTTACACTCCTCCCCTTCGCATTATCTTTTTCATCATCACCTCCACCAACATCAGTGACCAGGTCACAAATGCATGACAATTACACACCGTTATAAAAATAAATTAAAACAACTGAAAAACTATATATTAACTCCAGCGTGTGTGTTGTAAATGACTAATGTTATCACAATACAAAGATTTTATTTCGTAAGAATACCAGAAATAATGTAAACGTGTGCTTAAACCAACATTTAAGAATTCAGGTTCGATTTAGGAACGAATAAAACCGTGTTTGTTTCAATAAACAGTGATCAGAACTAAACGAGTATCTAGGCAGAACATTCTTTCCAGACGAAGACTGCTATTTGTTAGTTTTCTTTTAATTTAAGAGTAACTAACATAAAAACAGAGGCACACGTACAGAAATGTTTTAATAGCTTATTAACAGAAAGATCAAATCAACCTACAACCTTCGACTAGCTGTAAGGAAAACACATCCGGGCGTAATGAGTTTGTTAATAGCATCGTAGTGTTAACGTAGATTGAAAAGAATATAAATAGATAAAAAGGAGGAAATGCTATTTAAATGTGTTGAGCAAGACTAGGTATATATATATATATATATACTACACGTACGTTCAACTTGCCAAAAACAAAAACAAAAATTCAATAGTCTCAAATCTTATCTAATCATTTCCCTATTCTTTAACAGAAAACAGAAAGCTAATGCAAAATATATCGAGGTAAACACAAAGCATGGTGAAATAGACAGAAAGACATAAGTTAATAATTAAAAACCATATCAATCAATAGAATAACAAGCATATAGTATTAAATATAATGTAGTCTTTCGAATGGGTTAATTTAAAATATAGATGGTGTATATATGCAGAAATCTGCATCACTAACAGAAATAATGAAGCATCCACTTGATACTTATTATTATAAAGCTCGGCAGAGATGAAAGCTTGAATACATATCTTTTTAAAAGTAACAAATGCGTCGATATGAATTGGAATGTGTTAGTTAGTTTAAACAGGTGCTTATTTTTAATCCTTCTGCTGTTGTGTGAAACCATCGAGTGTAACATTGAAACGAAAGTAACTACGCTTCTACAATTTTTTCCTGTCGGATCTAGTTCATATAACATAAAAAATCTCAGCGTGTGAGTGTGTATATATAACACACACACATATGTATATATATTATATGTGTATATATATTATGTATGTATACACACACACACCTATAACTTATTAGATAGAAAGAATTGACAATAAAACGATAAGCTAACACAAACACATGTCAACAGTAAAGCTGGTCATAAAACTCTATAATTATACTTGCAATGAACGAACACACAAATAAAATTTGATATCTCAAATCCGTCTGAAAATAAATTTGAACAAACCTTTTTCAAAACAGGGCCAAATTCCACATATTCGGGGCTGTGTTTTAAAGAAAAACATAACATTGGCATACGAGGAACAGCCTCCATCTTCAGTCTATTAACGCGGACTCTCGCGAGAAGTCGATAGCAGAACTAACTTGACACGCCTCTTTTATTCGTCACCATAACAAAGCTTCGCTGATCTACCTGATCAAAATAGCAGGATTTACTTTGTTTATTGCTTCATGTTGTTCATTAATTCGTGATGGACATTATAAATGGTTTCCTTTTGTTTATGTTTTGTTTTTGATTTTTTTCTTTGCCTTTTTGGTTGCTGTAGTATGGTTCAGTACTTACCTTTTATATACTTAGAATACAAAAAAAAAAAAAGAATTATCTAAATGAATGAGATTATAATTCGTCAAACTATTTATTTACCGCGTCTTTGGAGATGAAATATTTTAATTTTATTTCACTATTATCTACGAATTGATCTCGGATAGTCATCAGCTGTTCACATGGACTTAAATTACATGAGTAGATAAGGGCGTTACTGCTTTTAGTTTAGAAGTAAAGGTTCCATGTTTCGAGTCCAGGACAACAGTAAATAGGACATCTAATGACAGTCGGATAACAAAACAGATCGAAACGTAAGTTAGATGTAAATGTCTAATATTGGCGCAGATGTAGCTGCGTGATAAAAAGCTTGCTTCCCAACCACATGGTCCCAGGTTCAGTCCTACTGCATGGCACCTTGGGCAAGTATCTTCTATTATAGCGTTGGGCCGACTAATGATTTGTGAGTGGATTTAATAGGTAGAAACCGAAAGAAGCCCGTCGTGTATATATATATATATATATATATATATATATATATATATATATATATATATATATATACAGAGAGAGAGAGAGAAATTTGTAATGATATGAAATACAATTATAATTAAGGGCGCAGAGACTTCTGTGCCTATTTGCTAAAGATAGACGCTAAATCTGTCTAACTACTCCAAATCACTTTATGATTTACACACGTTGAAAGCAAGGAAGTAGACTGACAGAAATTCATAAAATAATTCAGCTAGTTTGGGATTGACCAATTTCTGGATTAGTTTAATAACTTTTCCTTCAGCAAAACATACTGACCGAAATAAATGAAATATTTATACATATATTTATATATATATATGTATGTATATATTTGTGTGTGTCTGTGTTTGTCACCTCAATATCGCTTGACAACCGATGTTGGTGTGTTTACGTCCCCGTAATCTGGCGGTTCGGCAAAACAGACCGATAAAATAAGTACAAGGCTTACAAAGAATGTTCTGGGGTCGATTTATACGACTAAAAAACCCTTTGAGGCGGTGTTCCAGCATGGCCGCAGTCCGATGACTGAGGCAAGTAAAAGAAGAAATGAATATATATATATATATATATATATATATATATATATATATATATATATATATATATATATATATACTAGCAGAAATACCCGGCTTTGCCCGGGTTAAAGAGAATAATGAAATCTAAAAACGCCGTCTAGACTACGCAACCCTCAACTGTTAGTAGCTATGATACCATATTTCTACATTAATAACTCTCCAATCCATGCCAGCATAGAACATAGACATTAAGTGGAATGCCAGTCTCTCATCTGGGAAGGCCTTGAAATCAATGTTACCAACTGGGGACTATGTGTGTCGCAGTGATAATAAAAAGACTCAAAGGAGGTCTGCAACGAAATAATTTTACTCAACACTTTGCAAGTGAATCAGTGGAGGCAAAGATGCGTCTCATTTACTTGACAATTTATGCACCACATTGCAGAAATCACAATGTAAGTATATCTGAAAGGATAGTCTTACACTGTTGTACCGTTGAATTACAAATAATGCTCATCTGTTCTGTTCGGGTTAAAATTTCATCAACATCAAAAATATATGAATTTTCATGGGAGTTATGACCGTTATGCATAGAATATAATTTCCAAATTTCATAAAGATCCGTTCAGTACTTTTGACGTAGTTTTGGATAAGAAAACAAATGACTAATGTGTGTGTTTGTGTGCATGTGTATGTGTGTGATGGGTGTATATATGTATAGATATCTGTATGCATGTATATATATGTATATACGTGTACATATTACATGTACATCTATATATATATATATATATATATAAAGTGTAGTATATTGCCACTTAAGTGTGGCTGACCCCTAGGGGTGGATGTTACTGTTGCTTTTAGCCCCAGGAGGACATCTCCTCCAGCTGGCTTATCGACACACGACTGTGTCCTGTTTGCCAAGTGAAGTTATCCCTCTCACCTCGATCAGCAGCACGAACGTATCCGGATTTCAGGGTTATTTCCCTTCGTCGGCGTTCGACAGCTGATGACCTTGGTGAGAGAGACAAAAACCTGGCAAATTTATATCTTCTTTTCCAGTGAAATTCTTCACTGATATTGAAAAGGTGAAAACAAGCAATGTTAATTCTCTAAATGAAGTATTAACAGTAACTGCACGATAAAGTGTAGTATATTGCCACTTAAGTGTGGCTGACCCCTAGGGGTGGATGTTACTGTTGCTTTTAGCCCCAGGAGGACATCTCCTCCAAGGTCATCAGCTGTCGAACGCCGACGAAGGGAAATAACCCTGAAATCCGGATACGTTCGTGCTGCTGATCGAGGTGAGAGGGATAACTTCCCTTGGCAAACAGGACACAGTCGTGTGTCGATAAGCCAGCTGGAGGAGATGTCCTCCTGGGGCTAAAAGCAACAGTAACATCCACCCCTAGGGGTCAGCCACACTTAAGTGGCAATATACTACACTTTATCGTGCAGTTACTGTTAATACTTCATTTAGAGAATTAACATTGCTTATATATATATATATATATATCTACAGATATGTATACATATACATGTATGCATATAGATCTATATCTATATATATATCTATACATATACGTGTACATATACATCTATATGTATACATATACATCTCTCTCTCTCTCTTTCTCTCTCTCTCTCTCTCTCTGAAAGTATCTGTCATTACAGTATCGAAATGTGATTGTTTCAGTTAGTGGAATAGTTTCATTTTTAAAGTGAAAGTATTTGACATGAGTGTTTTTGTTTCACTTTTGACACGTAATACTTAAATAGTGGAGGAGATATTATGTTGCCGTGGGCTCGAACTCTGCAAGAAGTTAAAAATGTTTTTTGACTAAAACACAACTGGAACCCTAAGTAAGGCATCTGTAAAATTTGAATGAAATTGGTTGCGTAGTTCTCGAGTTTTAGGGATTCACACACACACACACACAGACAGACACACATTCTCATTTTTATATATATATAGATATATATAGTGTGTGTGTGTGTTATAATTTAGACAAAACAGTTGTCATTATATAGTACTCGGAATATATATATACATTAATGGTGAGATTAACAGATGGAAACATACAATATTATTTACAACTCATATAAGATATTTTGGTCATTTAATTATTTCTTTTCACTAATCACAATACTAATTTCCGCAGGCTAGAAAATGCAGTCGATACTGGTACCTATAATGTTTACCTCTATGGGGTAAAAATGAAATTGGCCCACTCCACCCACACCTAAGGGGTGTAATTGTAAACATAGAGATCTAAAACTAAAAGGTTTCGAGCTTTTGGTCTCATCTCGACCGTTTCTGGTCAACTTATCTGAATTGAAATTCAAAATTATTAGGGCAAATGCATTCTACAGGTTAAATTGCGTTGAAATTGAATTTTGCATTTATTCAATAGAAAATGCAACTTTTCTAAAAATGCATGCTATTTTAGTCAGCTTAAAAGCTGGCTCTTTTTCGAAGTGGAATAGAAAAGTCCTTGGGAGTGATATAAAAAATAAACTAATCAGGATCACGTTTAAGTACTGAGGAGGAATTGAAAATCGACTGAAAGATGCAGGTATGACTATTAACTCAAGACAAACGTATCATTAACAGTAAAAAGATTTTTTTTTTTTTAGATATTCCTTTCGACGGAAGACGTTTCTGCAAATTGACGTTCAGCACAAAAAATAAGGAAGAATTAAAATTATTTTTAGGATTGGTAGATGTTTATTGTCAACATTTGCCAAAATGTTTTAAAATAGTCAAACTTTTTGTGACATTGCACAAGAAATGTTTGACAAAAAGCACTCGAAAATTTAAAAACGGTTTGAGCTGGGAATCCTGTCATAAAGATAATTATTGATTTCGAATTTTGGCACAAAGCCAGTAAGTTCGGGGGAGGAGTAAGCCGATTATATCGATCCTTATTTTATCAAACCCGAAAGGATGAAAGGCAAAGTCGACCTCAGTGGAATTTGAACTCAGAACGTAAAGTCGGATGAAATGCCGCTCAGCATTTTGCCCGGGGTGCTAACGATTCTGCTAGCTCGCGGCATTAATGTTGTAAAAACGACTATTGCCAGCAAAGATGCCACATTGACGTCCAATTGTATATAAAGAATTTATTACAAGATAACCACCAGTGTTTTTTTTATATATCAAAGCGGTTGACTTCTGATAAATCTGTGAGAGATACAAGAATCGAAACTTTGGTCTTCGTGTTAGTTTCCATTGTTCTTGGAATTTGTACCCAGAATTTTCTAGTTCAGCCTGCCAAATTCAATCTACATAAACCTATTCACTTATATTGTTACTGACCTAGTTCAACTTTGGCACAGGCATAAATTCAAGGTATTTATAGAAAAAAAATAATTTTCCTTCGGTCACTAGCAGACAGTTAACTTATCACCAATAGCAACTTTACGCGAGCTTCACATTAACTTTGACACAGATTCTCTATCAAAACTTTCTAACATATTTATTTACTTTTAATTCGTAGCAGTTGTGATAAATTTCATAACAGTTACAGTTGAGTAAAATCATCTTGCGTCAATTTCTTTCAATGTGCCTGGTAATAACAATGCAGCATGCACCTTTTTTTTTTTTCGATCAGCCTTCTCAACTTGCCACATGCAACATTTATCCCAAATTCTTACCAATCACAATTACGCCGTCACATCGGGTGACCTCTGCTTTTTACATTTAACAGAATAATGATTCAATACGAGAAAAGACAACTGGAAACAATATTTCTGTCGTTACAAGAAACGGGATTGGAACTTTGGTTCATGCAGGATCAAATAAGCAAAGATTATGGCAATAGTGGTGACGGTGTCTCACTTGGACTATTGCAGTTTCGAGTCTCCTTTCACTGTCGCCTGGCCTAGCATATTCGAATCATATACTCTCTTGTTTAGGCATACAAAATCTACAAATGACAGAAAGTGGTAAGGATTTTGACATTCATCAATGAAATAAATACTACACAGCGTATAATCTATTAAACATACTTAGTCTTAGAGATTGTTTTAGATTAAAAGCTTAAATGATGTAATTGTTGCTAATGGTGATGTTGAACAGTAGATATGCTTTGAACGAGTAAATCTATTATCAAAAACGTTACAGTTGTATTGGCTTGAGAACAGGGGATGCAAGCACATCCCCTAGAGAGAAAGAGAGAGAGAAGCAGATAGCGTTTGTACTGTCAGAGTAAAGATACATCAACAGCAAGAAAAGTAGATATAAACAAACATCTGAACTGAAATTAGCTTTGTTTCTGAAAACTATAGTGATGGTGGTGGTGTATTGCAAGTGAAAAGATTTTTTTTTTTATTGAACTAATTTGTTAGAGAAGAAGAAGGAATGTAAGTAAGTGAGGGAGCAGTTAGCCAGCCGATGTATTATGCTGTCACTCATGTGGCAAGTGGAAGTGAGAGTGAAAAGAAAGAGTGAAATATTAGAAACATGAAGAGGAGAACTACATAGTTAAAAACTTTGTTGGAGAGGTAAAGAGAAAGAGAGAAATATCAAGTGCTTAGCAGAGGGAAATTTTAAAATTATAATATACTATTGTGACTGGAAGTGAAATAACTTAGGAAAATAAAAATTAAAATGCAAATCATCCTTTCTTTCTTAAATGGCTTCTCTTAATCTTTTCCGTTCTGTGGAATTCCCATGGGGCCCACTACCTAGTTCATATCACGCGAGCCACATACTCTTGAAGTAAGACAAAGCCTTATTTTCGTAAGTAGTGCTTATTTGACAGGATTATTTCACGACATAATTTATGACGTAATAATCTATTGTAATCTCAATAACCTACATCCTGATCACATGATTTTAACTTGAATTTTAAACCCAAACAAAGTTGACATCATGACTCAGTATTATTACGTCATTAGATTACAATATTTACTGCGTAGTGAAAAGTTTGATTTATCTCATTATAATTTTTACATGAAATTTTTTTTTTATGGACTTATACTAAATCAAATAATTCATAAAACAAGACATAAAATTTATAGCAGTAAATATTTTAATACAAAAATTAAACAATAATAGAAAGAGCAGAAGCGATCTATACCGCAACGAAACTTTGGGAACTATCGAAATTTTATAATCATAAAAAAATTCCATTGAAAAGAATTTTTAAAAAGTTGTGATGCATTACGAAATACGGTGTTTACTGACCACATGCTGTTATATTTTTGAGCTGTATTGGCAGAATCGTTAGAGTGATTGGATAAATTGCAGAATGAAGTCTTAATGCTTTGAGTTCAGTTCTTACTGAGACCAACTTTGCCTTTCATCCTCCCGGATAAAAGTTCCAATCAAGTACAGGATCGATTTGAATGGAATATAATGGTATAAAAGATGTTCATTGTTGTATTTTTATGTGTTTTTTCTCCGAAAGAAATCGGCCGCGTTCAAACCTTAAGAGGTTTCTCCAGGTTCTATATGTTCTCTCTCTCTCTCCCTCTCTCAAGCGTAATTGAAATTATCAAATCTATATGCTATTAAACCAGCGATGTTTTGAGCAAGGGAGGAGAAAGTGAAAGTTAGATAGAGAATTGTAAGAAGTTGAGTAAGAGTGGGAGTTAAAGTAAATATGCAAGAGAAAGCGCAGAAAGTTGGGAGAACGAAAGTAATATGGAGTGGGGAAAGGAAGAATGTGAATATAAAGCAGAATTTGTGACGTTTTCAGCGTCTTAAGCTATTTCTTCTCTCTCTCTCTCTCTCTCTCTCTCTCTCTCTCTCTCTCTCTCTCTTTCCCTCTCTCTCTTTCCCTCTTTCTCTGCGTTGAAAGGTCTTTTTGAGGTGTATCTTGGTAGACATAAAACAATAGCATGATTAGTTTGAAAGCATTTATTTGATGCATGAACAGAAAAATTGCTATGATCTGTATATACGTATCCATGTATGTATATATTTAGTATGTCAATATTTGAGTATGTATAAAACGACGAGTTAGCTGAATCGTTAGCACGCCCGGCAAAATGCTTTGCGACATCTCGTCTGTCTTTGTTCTGAGTTTAAATTCCTTTCCTCCGAGTTTTTATATAAAACACCACACTTTATGCCTGTTTTTATAAATGTTCCCTCAGCCACTGCCTTGGTAGTAAATAAAAAAAAATCATGATCGTTGTTGTTTAAAATTAATAGTGAAATTTAAATAAAATTGAGCATAAGAAACTAACACAAATAAGTCTATTGCATACATTAAGACAAATCATGCAGGCGTTCGTGCACTGAACGACATACGCAAAAGTGCCTAAATGAATGAAAATTTGCTTTTTAGTAAAAACAAAATCAATAACATAGCGATAATCGTTAGCGATCCACAGAGCAATGAGGAAGTTATTTCAAGAAATTTTAAACTAATAAAAACATTTTCATTCACAAATCTGACATTTGTAAGCGAGAACGATGACAACAATAAACAGATTTTCATTTTTATTGGGCTTCAACAAGGGAACATAGTCAGCCCGAATCTTCTTGATAAGTAGACGATAGTTTTTATATATAGAATTTTGGCAGGCAAAATTCACATAATATGTTACAAAATGAGCTAAAGAAAAGTCCATTGTGTGTGTGTGTGTGTGTGTACGCGCAATCTATAGCCGTTAGTTTTCTTTTTATTTTTTATTATTTCTTACTGAGTCAGAAATTTCACTTCTTTAAGATTTTTATCTACCTCCATTCAGTACATCAGCAATGACGTTTCTTCCGACTTTCTGTGTTCAAACTCCGCCGAGGTCAACTTTGCCTTTCAGCTTTACGAGATCGATGAAATAAGTCCCAGTGAGGCACTAGTCGATGTAATCAACTAGTTCACTCCCTTCAAAGTTTCAGTCCTTGAGCCTCTTGTAAGAAGCAAATTGTGATGAATATGAATAGTCAACGGAGAGAACTTGGAAACAGAGTTGTCGCGCTTAGATGAATGAGCGAATGAGTCAATGAACGAATTAATGAATGCAGCTCAATCAATTTTGACGAATAAAAGCCCTGTTTGCTCGATTAACTAATGGCGGCGAGCTGGCGGAATCTGACGATTCCGCCAGCTTGATTTCTTTTATTTAGGCACATGGCTTCGGTTTAGTTATATAAATAAGTAAATTAAAATTAAGGGGGAGATAAGTAGTAAAAGAAGCAAAGAGACATTAAGTATTTGGCGAAGGAAGTGTTACTTACCACACAGCTACTCCTGCGCATATATATATATATATTGATTTTTTTTTTACGGAATCCCATGTTTTTGGTTGTGGAGGATCCGATTCTGGAAAAAAAAAATCTTTTTAATCGCATTTTGAAAATTTCAATCCCCCACATCATTTTTCACTTTTTCCGGAATTTTTTTTTGGGGGGGGGGGGGGGGAAATACGTAGAAAAATATAGAGATTAGGATTCTGAAAAAAATTTGTTTGTAAAATTTCAATTTTTCAATAATATATATATATATATATATATATATATATTAGAAGGTTTTGGAGGTGGTGCACAGGTATTATATATGAGAAAAAATAAGGTACTTAGAGATCTGGATGGTTGTAGATTTACAGTTTTTTATTAATATGTCACATGTTTTTATAAATCACATATTTGCGCTTTCATCTTCTCTAATAGATTCTTCAGATTTAAATTTTTTTGAAGGGATTTGTTTCGTTTTATAATATTATTGAGTGGGTAGGGGTGGAGAGAGAGAGGGAAAAAAGTAATGTGGGGTGCATAGGATAGTAAAAGAGGGTGAGAAATGGGGAGAAAGTGAGAGAGAGAGAGAGTGTGTGTGTGTGTGTGTGTGTGTGTGTGTGCCTGTGTATCTGAAAGGAGTCTCAATGGAAAAAGAGAAGGAAAGAAAGAAGGAAGCGAGAAAGAAGAAAAAATGTGTTTGCATCTATACAGCTGGTCAGTTCTTTCAATAGAAGACAACAAGTTGATTCTTGGTCTTTAAAAATGGCAAAAACAGGTGCCTACTCTAAGTGGGGGACTGTTTTGATGAGGAATAATAAAAGTTATTTTTCAAAAAATTGTCTGGACTTATTATCATCATCATCATCACTGTCCAGTTACCATTTTTAAAGACCATCTTGCCATTTTTAAAGACCAAGAATTAACTTGTCATCTTCTATTGAAAGAACTGACCAGCTGTATAGATATAAACACATTTTTTTCTTCCTTCTCTTTCTGTTTCTTTCCTTCTCTTTTCCATTGACACTTCTTTCAGATACACGGGTGCGCGCGTGCGCGCGCACACACACACACACACACATACACACAAAAACACACACTCTGTCTCACTTTCTCCCCATTCCTTACCCTCTTTTACTATCCTGTACACCCCACATTACTTTTTTCCCCTCTCTCTCTCCACCCCTACACACTTAATAATACTATAAAAAGAGATGAATCCCTTCAAAAAAATTTTAATGTAAAGAATCTAATAGAATAGATGAAAGCGCTAATATATGATTTATAAAATCATGTGACATATTAATAAAAAATCTGTAAATGTACAACCATCCAGATCTCTGAGAACCTTATGTTTTTCATATATGTGTGTGTGTGTGACAGTGGATTTTCATCGATGAGTTCATAAACCTTGGGTTTTTCCCTAATACTATATATTGATATATATTTTATACTGTGAAACTTAATTTAATTTTAATTTTTAATAAATTGATTTTAATTAAGTTGTTACCTGTAATTTTGGATTTTATCCCTGATAATATATATATATAATATATATAGGCTAAGGCTTTGGCCTTCAAGCAGGCTATCCACATGCTAGAAATAACTACCAAATTTCAGAAAACTGCGATAATATAATGAACACCTATTAGACTTTTTTTTTTTTTTTCGTTTTAGTGACCAAGCGTTGCGGTGATCCTTTCACTGTTTCACTATAACACATTACAGAAACAGACAAAACAACTGTTCATTTTCACTTTTAGACAGGGGGGACGAACAGGGTCGGAGTTTTTCATCAACAATTTGAAATTAAAATTTGTTTTTATTTTTTTGTGTTTATTTTTTTCCATATTCTTAATCTCCGTATTTTTCCACTTAGATTGATTGAAAAAAAAAATTCGGAAAAAGTAAAAGAAAAAAAAAAACTTCAATTTCATGTGATTTACTTTGTCATATTACTGCGGGAAATTTACTCTGAAAGGAATCTTTGCATTCCTTTCATTATATTATCACATGGTTGTTATTTCTAGCATGTGGATAGCTTGCTTGAAGGCCCAGGCCGGAAAATTGAAATTTTGAAAATGCGATTTTAAAAAAAATTTTTTTTTTTTTTCAGAATCGGATCCTCCATAGCCAAAAACGTGGGATTCCATAAAAAAAGAAAACAATCAATATATATCCATTTTCCCAAAAGTTATGAGGGAAAAATCGGATCTTGTGAATTTTCCGAAAGTCCCCCCCTCCCCAGGTTCGTTTGTGCAAATTTCTTTTGTCATATTCGTTTTCTACAAAGTTGTTAATACCCAGCAAGCTGTTTTGTTTTGTTTGTTTTTTTGTTAACGGGTGAAGATCTTTATATTAACCCAAATTCCGCCGAGGTCAACTTTACGTTTCATCCTTTCGGGGTCGATTAAAAAAGTACTAATTGCGCACTGGAGTCAGTATAATCGACTAATCCCCTTCCAACAAATTTAAGGCCTTGTGCCTATAGTAGAAAAGATTAACAATGGAACTACCTAATCATTATATTAAGTGTTTGAGCATTCCACAGATATTTGCACTATTCACATAACCTGAGTGTTAGTGTGTATCATACACCCAGATCTTCGAATTACAGATACAGTCTGCTCAACACAAGTACTGCGTACTAGGATCGAACCAAGATTATTATGTTCGGGAAGTAAAACTCTAAACATCATTTCCCAGAAGCGTAACCATAACAAAAGCGGCTTGACGGAAATTAATGGCTTCTGAAAAAAAGAATAATTTCATTAGCCGGATTAAAATTGTCAACCGATTTTATATGGCTTCCAAAGAGCGAATATCACTTTAATATAACAATTATAGCTGAAAATAATCAAGAGAACGTTTCAAAATGTTAAATCTTTCTGATATTGATATTAAAAATAAAGTTATTGATGACAATAAATCTATGTAAAGTTATTTCATTTTTCACCGGATGTAGTATCGTTGTTCTACCAACACGTGTTGGGCTCGGTCAACATTATCAGGTATTTAAAGAAATCTTTTCACATAATACGTGCATTATTTCAATATTTAAATACTGATCATGAAATCAATGAGGCAAAGTTATATTTGTTGTTCCCTTCTCTTGAGTTATATTGCAATGAATATAATTTAATTATCTTTGAACCAACTGTTTCTACGCAGTAGCTTGATATGCTAGAAATAGATGTAAAATTTCTCCCTAAATCATATCCAATCATCGTCATAAAAAAATGACACATTAGATAGTTAATTTTTTTTCGGGAATAACCATGTGGAAAAACCAGTTATGTACCCAGATTTGCAAAATATAATTCGGTTTTATTACTATATATGAAGTTTATAGCTCTAAGTAATAGCCTAAAGTTACTTAATTACCTTGAAATATATCAATGAAAAATGTCTTAATGAATTTTTGATCTTTCATAGATTATTTTGCAAAGACAATTTTCTTTAACAGAACTACCGAAACTTTTAACGTTGAAGTAAACTGGTCTGGATCACAAATATTTGAAATTTATATGCCAATTTTTGTTTTTCTTTTAATATAAACTGACATTAAGGCGGCGAGCTGGCAGAATCGTTTGCACGCCGGGCGAAATGCTTAGCGGTAATTCGTCTGCCGTTACGTTCTGAGTTCAAATTCCGCCGAGGTCGACTTTGCCTTTCATCCTTCCGGGGTCGATAAATTAAGTACCAGTTACGCACTGGATCGATGTAATCCGTTCGTCTGTCCTTGTTTGTCCCCTCTATGTTTAGCCCCTTGTGGGCAATAAAGAAATAAGAATCGTTAGTCTTTACGTTCTAAGTTTAAATTCTGCCGGGGTCGATACAATAAGTACTAGTTGAACATTGAGGTCGAGGTAAACGACTTACCCCGTCTACCGAAATTGTTGGCCTTCTGCCAAAAATTGGAAACCAATATAGGCTGAGATTAATATGAAGTTACTAAACTCGTACCGGCATGAAAAAATAGATGTAAAATGATGGTAGCATGGAATTGTAAATATTTTTCTAAATTATTTATAATTCCATGTTATTCCAGATGCTCCGAGTATCTCGGTATGAAAATGTGTGTGTGTGTGTATGTATATATATATATATATATATATATATATATATATATATATACACACGCACACACACACACACACACATATATATATATATATATATATACATACACACACACACGCACATATATATATATATAACTTACTGAGAGCCTCAAACTACATTTGTGGCTGGTGCAAAGTTTCAACCAGACCTAGAGTGACATGGTGGTGGAATAGTATAGCTGACAGAGCCATTAGAGCAAAGAAGCAGGACTGGAAGAGTGACCATAGCAAGGAACTACATCAGGTAGTTAGAAGGGAAGCTAGGAGGCAGGTATACCTAGCCAGTGAGGGAAGCAGAAAGGAAAAAGTTTGCCAATGTTCTGCAGCATGAGGACCAGCAAAGTGTTGTTGGACAGAAGTGCATTTGCATGGATGATGGTTCACTTGCAGTTAAGGACTCTGCTAAGAAAGAAGCTTGGAAGTGCCACTATGAAAGGCTGCTAAATGTAGAGAATTCATGGGAGGAGAGTCTGCCCAAGGTGGATCCAACAGAGGGACCAGTTATCCAAATAGACAGTAGCTTGGTAGATAAAGCCATGAAGGACATGAAGACAAGAAACCCTTGGACTACCAGGAATCACTGCTGAGATGCTTAAAATATCTGGCGGTCTGGGTTATGATCTCCTCTTCCATATAGTCAATAAGGTTGTACATGAGGGAGCTGTACCCAATGACTGGTGTCACAGCACCACCATAATCAACTGCTACAAAAGCAGAAGTGACACCTTAGAGAGAAATAATTGGAGATATCAAACTGTTGGATCAGGTGATGAAAGTTATAGAGAGGTCCCGACTAATTAGAAAGAGAGTTAGGCTAGATGAAATGCAGTTTGGTTTTGTGCCAGGGATAAGCACCACTGAGGCTATATTCCTAGTAAGGCTGCTGCAGGAGAAGTACCTTACCAAAAATAAACTTCTGTACTTGGCCTTTGTTGACATGGAGAAAGCCTTCGACAGGATCACCACTCCCATATCTGGTGGTCAATGCGGAAACTAAGGTTAGATAAGTGATTGATGAGAGCTGTACAAGCTATGTACAGGGACACTGTCAGTAAAGTGAGGGTTGGCAACGAGTAGTGATAAATTCAGCCTACAAGTAGGAGTTCAAGGATCAGTCCTCAGTCCCCGCTTGTTCATCATAGTCCTTCAAGCAATAACAGGAATTTAGTTGGGCTGTCCCTAGGAGCTCTTTTATGCTGATGACCTTGTTCTTATATAGCTGAATCACCACCAGAACTGGAGAAAAAACATTTCAGGAGGGGAAGCAAGGTCTGAAATCAAAGGGCCTCAGAGTTAATTTAGCAAAAACCAAAGTTCTTAGTTATTAGGAACGCTAACAAATCACGAATCCAGAAAAGGCATAGGTAGAAATTCCATAAGGTGTACTCGGTGCAAACTATGAACACATATGAGATGCAGCAATATCAGTGGAAAGTTAACAAGGAAAATAGTCTTTGTGTGTGGCAGATGCACTGGTAGAGTAAACACTGCAAATATACAGAAAAGAGTCTCCATCAAATGCCAGTGGAGTTACCTATAAGCAGTTGATAGCTTTTGTTATCTAGGTGACCAAATCAGCAGTGGAGGGAATGTTCCGAGAGCATAGCTTCTAGAATAAGAATAGGTTGGGCAAAGTTCAGAGAGCTTCTACCTTTGTTGGCAACAAAGGGCTTCTCCCTTAGAATGAAAGACAGATTGTATACCTGTGTGCAAACAGCCATGCTACATGGCAGTGAAACATGGGCTATGACTGCAGATGTTATGCGAAGGCTTGAAAGAAAGAAATCAAGTATGCTCCACTGGTTGTGCAATGTCAGTGTACATGTACAACTGAGTGTTAGCATTTTAGAGAGAAAAGTTGGGTATAACAGGCATCAGATGTGGTGTGCAAGAGAGACGTCTGCACTGGTATGGTCATGTGATGCATATGGATGAGAACAGCTGTGTAAAGAAGTGCTGATCTCTAACTGTGTAGGAATCTGTGGAAGAGGTAGACCCAAGAAGATATAAGATGAGGTAGTGAACTATAATATTCAAGTCATTTGACCCAATGCCAGCATGGAGGGGCAAAATTAGTAACCACAATAAAATGAGTAATCTCTGATTTCTTATTATTTCCTCCCTACCTCTTTGAAATCATTACATTGCAAGTAATGCATCATCTTCAGTGATAAAAATTGGTCAGTATTGTCATTGCTGTTTAAGTTGATAGAGTCTGAAACATAGTCAGGTGATAGGTACTTCTTTTTTTTTTCAGGACATTTTTTCTCAACTTAGACCCGATTATAGTTGAGGTTTCTAATAAAATATGTGGATAATTTTTGGTGTTTACCAATTAATATTCTTTTCTCTGTTGGATTTCAAGTCAGTTTTTTTACCACACATGTCTAATTTGATAATTTTCAAGTTTCAAAAATGATGTCTAAAATGGGGTAAAATGAGTAATGTCTAATTTCAATTTTGTTTCTTTAACTGCATGGTGTGTAAATATATCATAGAGACACTTTAGCAGATTTTGAAGAAGCTATTGAGAATATTTTATGTTGAGTTTTTTTTTATTTAGTCGAGTTTTATTTATTTCATATCATGTTACATTTTTCCCTGATCCTCTTTCATCTGACCTAGATATTCAAAACATTTTTTTGCATTTCTGATCTTTCTTATGTCTAGGGATGGATATTCATGTGTATGAATTAGGTTTCTGGAGAATTGAAACAGCAAATTTACTTTATATTGACTTACTCATTTTGCCCCAGCTAAATTTAATTTTTTGAAATAGTGATTATATCATGTTATAATGTTTTTAATGCATTTAGAGAAGGTCATTTGCTTAGCTGATATAGTTTTTGTAAGATAGTGAGCATTTAAAAAATATATATTTTGTCCCAAAGTCAAAAATGCAGTAAAAACTCCTCATTGTGCCCCACCCACTCCTGCGTGTGTACGTGTACATATCATGAAGCATTGTCTAATATATGTAAATGTTTGTCTTTTTTTTAACCCAAACAGTGCAATGGTTAGTACTTTTATTTGGTTATTCAATATTTCAGTGTTTGGAGAAAAGTGTGTTGTTAGCTAACTTCTCCCTTTTGTTTTGTGTATGAAGGGTTGTTTTGTTATAGTAGCTAGTCAACTGTGTGCAGTTCGGGTCTGTTGTTAATATGTGGGTTGTATTTTTTAATTAGACAAGTACCCACATGGGTCATAGAACACTTCAGTTTTATTATTATTATTATTTTATTGTCTTTTGTCTAAGTTTTTTCATCACACCTCTTCAGCTACTCCATGGCTCCTCTTAATGAACTAAGCAAAACAAGAGGAAACACGTGAGATAAAGAGTCGCTGAAGATGTCACAGGATATGTGAAGAAAGAGCTTAGACAAAGGCTTCTATGCTAATGCTTCTTCTATCAAATATCGCCTATGGAAATGTCACATCCAAGACATCTAAGTTTCCATTGAAGCTACAGAAACGTTGGGAACTTGAGGATGAAGAATCTATTTTAACAAGTACAATCAATGTATTGTCATAAATTCATCGTTACTCTAAGATCCCCCAACTAGTAAACATTCTTCAGATAAATGTTCCAGTTAGATTTCTTGTAGTATTGACAACATTTCATCGAATATAAACACACACGTTTGCATATGTAGAGGTGTATATGTATAAATGTGTGTGTGTGCACATTCTTAGGTGTACGCGTTGGTTGTACTTGAAAATGAATAAGGTAAATATGTTAGATAGTAATGAAAAGTTATTTCCCCTTGACTATTTCTGACGTTTCAATTATGTAAATGTTGGGAAAATACGATTATTTTCAGGTCCTTTGACTATGGAGAGGTATGGGTGGAGTTGATGACACGTACAGGTTAACCATGCAGGGGTGCAAAAAATCTTATTCCGTTGATGTAACTGGCTGGCAATGTTGAATAGGTAATAAAGTGTTGCTCATTGGTGAGTGTGAGGGATTCATGAAACACAACAGATCAGAGATTGGTCGCTCTCAAAATCATGTGGACAGCTATCATATACAGTTGTCCCTTGGTTTACATAGTATTCCACTTATCACTATTTAATTTTTTTTTTTTTTCACATATATATCTCTAAGAAATATAATTCCATTGGTAGAGATGGACTATATGTAATCTGAACCTCCCCCCCCCCCTTATTTATTAATTTTTTTAACGGAATCCCACGTTTTAGGCTATGGAGATTCCGATTCTGAAAAAAAATTTCAATTCCCCCCCCCCCCACCAAGCAGGCTATTTACATGCTAGAAATAACAGCCAAATCTCACAAAACTAGTGTTAGGGTTAGGGTCAGGGTCAGGGTTAGGGTTAGGTTTACCCTGTGGATCTATATAAAAACCGGGGGGGGGGGGGTCGAAATTTTGAAATTGAGATTTTTGAAAAAAATTTTCCAGAATCGGATTCTCCATGGTCTGAAACATAGGATTCCGTAAAAAAACAAACTTTAAAAGGTGGGGTATACCCAGATTACATATACTCCATCTCCACCATTTCATTATTTCCGGTTTTTTTTTTTTTGTACTTTACTTTTTATCACTTCTGCTGTAGTGAAGGCAGAGGTATTGTTTTCAGTCCTGTTTTTTTGTTTGTTTGCCCATGGACAAGATATCTCAAGAACCGCTGGATGGATTCAGATGAAACTTTCAGGGATGTTTGGCCTCGTTTTGGGATCGATTCAGTGCCAGACAAGGATTCTGGATTATTTGTTATATTTACTTTACTTTACATGAAGTATTATGATCTTATGTTGACTTTCAAGACTTTCTCTGATTATCCCATTGGAAGCACGCTCATGGTTCCCATGTAAGTTATGTTGGCGTTGCTGTTTCCAAAGTTTTACTTTTGTTTCTCTATTATTAATTTTACTCGCATCTCTATCGTAAAACTTATGGATAAAGAAATCAAACTACATAAACAAACGGCAGCAGAACCGTTCAGAAATTAAATAATACTGATATATTCAGTAACAATAATAAATTTAATTTATCCTCGACAATTTTTAGTTTTACCAATTTTGAATATATCACTCCTGTTTAAAACCTCTTACCTACTTGACAATTGCATTTCTAGCCCTGTCTTGAAGGAAGCTTTACTTCTTAGACTCATGTTTTTGTGTGCAACGATGCTGTTAAACCTTTTGTTAACAGCACCGCATGCAGGTCCTTTGTGTTTTCTTTCACGCACAGATAAATTTTTCACTATAGACCTTAATGGTTGTAAAGACCAGTGGATAGACTGAAAAAGACCTTCATAGAGAAAACTGTCCCTATTCCCACTGCAGACGACACACACAACATTTACAAACATGGCCCACACACCCACCTTCATATTCTATGACTACCATTGGGATCGATTAGGATTCTGGATTATTTTTCCAGTTTTTTTACTTAATTTTTGAGAGCGGTCAGGTTCATTTTTAGTATTCATGTTTGTGAGAGCAGTTGAGTTTATTTCAGATATTCACATTTTAAAAATCATCTCCAGCTAATCGTTAAGAGGGTGTTGCCTTGGCGGAGTTTGCACTCTCTGAGTGCTTGTTTTATTTTATTTGTTAAATATTCTTGAGATTAAATAATAGTTTCCAACTGTTGAAGCACAAATGAGTAAGAAAGTTTATTTCTCTGGAAATGAAAATTAAAATATTAAAATATATACATATATTTGGTGTTTTCATCCAAAATAGAACCGAACACCATTCCTCCATGTGATCGGCTTGAAAAATTGTTAAGATATTAGGATATTTTTCTTAACATTGAAACCAATGTTAGCCTTAATACACATATAAAGAAATTTTATCCACCAATGCAGTGTTGAGCACCCATTCTCATCATTCAGCATTTATATATATATATATATATATATATATATATATATATACTTTTTATTAGCTCTAGTTTTAATAAAAATATATCCTCTACAACATATATTGAGCACTTCTTTCTCACTTGTTCAACATTAAGCAATATAATATATATATATATATATAGATATGACAATTATATTTTTATCCCCATTGACATAAATGCTTGAATTTAGTTTGTGGTTTTTTATTGATAATAGCATTTAAAGTGTATATCTCTCTTTAAACAATTTTGACAAGCTTGTGACTTATACAACCAATCTGTCATGTAAGTCATAGGACAGCTGGATGTGTGTTTGTATCTGTGTGTGTTGTGTATTTATTTAACTATTAGTGCAAACAGTATAAAGCAAAGAAACACACTATGAAGATTCTAGTGCTGTTCACTGATGACAATGCACTGTATATCCATAGTGCTGAATATATGCGGAAACTAACAGATAACTTTGCCAGAGCTGCACAACAGTTCAGCTTAAAGATTAACATAAAAAATACCGAATGCCTTTACCAGCCTGTGGAGAACTTACCTGCCCCTGTAATAGAACAAAACATCACTATTAGACATGAAGGTCTGGTCTAGTGCAAAGCATTCAGATACTTAGGCAGCACTATCTCAGATAATGCATGTCTGGACCAGGAAATCACATACAAAATGAACAGAGCTGGTGCCTTATTTAGCAGGCTACAGGAGAAGCTGTGGGAAAATAGGTATAATTCTATGTGGGCCAAACGTAAGGTATACCAGGCTATAGTGCTTTCTTCCCTGCTGTATGGAGCTGAAACCTGGACAGTCTATAAAGTTTAAGTAGATCAGTTACATATATGATGAGACAGCTGCAACAAATTATGAATATCATTGTTTGACAAGATCAGGAATGAAGTGATCCTCTGGTGTGCTGGTCTGCTTTCTCTGATGGAAATTTACATTGGTTGGGACATGATCACAGGATGGACAACAGCAGACTCCCCAGACAACTCCTTTACTTTCAACTATGCAGTGAGGAAAGAAACCATGGAAAGACCGAGACTAAGATTTAAAGGAACTGCTAAAAGGAGTATGAAATGGAAAGTAATTGAATCATAATAAATGGTAAACTCAAGTGAAAACCCAACCAGTTTGGAGAAAGCTTATCAAGTCATGTCAAAACCATGAACAGTCATAATCACAATGGCTGACTGACTACAACCAGTACAAACAAGGATACTATTATTATCTGTTAGTGTAAAAATTGTTAGTGGTGTTGGTGTCTAAACCAGAATCTGGTAATATATCATTTTGTATAAATGGCTGGAAATTTCTCATCTATCCCTAGAGTTCATGTAATTAACTTATCTGACAGTTTATCAACATTTGTTTTATATTATCATTTATATTTTCCATCTTTTTTTATTTATACATGATACAGTATGTCGAAAATATTTGAAACAGAATTGGAATTTTGTGAGATATGTGGCTCAGTTTTACCTTTACCAGGTGAGACAATGTTTATTGAATGCAAAAGATGCCAGAACAAAATCAACGTGAAAGGTGAGATTTATTCAATTGTATATTTAATATATTCTTATAAAATTGGTTGCATTGGTAAAAGAGTAGTGGGCAATATTTGGTGTGGTGCTTGGTAACTTTGTTTTACATATGCTGCCAGGATCAATCTTGCTTTTTATCCTTGGGGAGGTCAATATAGTCAATTGCAATCCCTCTCAAAGTGAAACTTTGTGGCAATGTGAAACATTAACATTTCTTTGAAAAAAAAATGGAAAATGTTAAACTAAATGAATGTAAAAGCTTAGTAGTCCATAGGTCATTGCAATGAATCATTCTCATAATTATTAATGGTCTAAAAAGTGAAACAACATGCTCTCTTAAAAGCACCAAGTCTTCTAAAGCGGAATACAAATGATGTAACATTCAGTGCCAAAAGAAGTTATTGAGTGAAAAACAGCCAACAAATTCAAAAATAGATTTGATGAATACTTGGAGAACAATTTGAGACTCCAGTTAAATCATTGAAAAGTTCACTACAAACAAATCTAGTTTTATGAGTTACAGCTTTCAATGACGTTTTTATGCAGATCCAATTAAATTTGCTCTATGGCTTTTGTTTCTCTTGTTATTGTTGTAGTTGTTTTTCTTCTTTTTATCATTAGAATGTAAGGACAATGGATAGGAGACCTGATAGGGCATCACTTAAAATAGCTTGTATTATCTAATTACTTCTTTGTGTTCATATTCCATTGAGGTTGGCTTTGCCTTTCATTCTTACTGGGTTGAAAAAATATGCTCCAGTCAGGTATTGAGTCAATTAAAGTAATTACCTTCCTCCCCAAAATGTATGCCTTAGTGGCAAAGTTAAGAAAGTCATTATTATTAAGGTATGAGAAGTGAATACTTACATTTGCCAGTGCCACATAAAATGCACTCATGCCAGTGCCATGTTATATGCACTTGTACTGGTACCACATAAATGAACCCGTGCTGGAGGCACATAAAAAGCACCCAGCACACTCTGTAAAGTGGTTGGCATTAGGAAGGGCATCAAGCCATAGAAACCATGCTAAAACAGACAATTTGAGTCTGAACAGTTCTCCGACTTGTAGGCTCTTGTTAAACCATCCAACTCCTGCTAGCATAGAAAACAGATGTTGAATGATGATGTCTGTGTATGTGTGAGAGAGAAAAAGGGAAGGAGAGATTGTTGTCATGAACTGGAATAACAGTAAAGCAAAACATTTGTTTACCAGCATACAATAACTATTAACCCACTAATATACTGTCTACCTGTTAGCGTTTCTGTCACTACTACAAAAATTCCTACTTCATTGAATTAGGAAGCTGTATATCAACCCTACCAATACATCATCTTATGTTCTCTCATCTTGTCCATGGCTAATTGAAAACAAAAAAAAAAGCATATACAATTCATAATTGGCATGAATTGGGCAACATCAGCAATACATTTCTTCACACATCTAACTTCTGTGGGGTGTTTTTGATAATGTAATTTTTATAATTTTAATACCCATTAACTTACAGAATTTTTCTGTAGAGAAATTAATTCTGTAGGTACAACATTGTGACTTCGACTGATTATTCTGTTTTGGTGTTTTCTTTTTTTCTTTATAGAATTCCATGGTATTGAAAATCATTCATCTCACATTTTCAAATCTTATGACACAAGCACAAATGATAAAGAAGATGAGCTATCTGGTCCCACGGTAGGTATATCATAGCAATTAGTCATTGTGAATGATTTGAGAGCTGTTCTTTACATGGTGATTCCAAGAAGGAATACTCTGGAACAATTTTCCATGTTCATGGGAGAAACTGTATTCAAGCATTTCTCAGTAGATAATTTTGTACAACAGCAGAGCCTGTGGTACTTATTTAAGCATTGAGAGCTTACTTCTTTGTCCACCAAATACAGTCCAATCACAGTGTCAGGATATAAACAACTGACAGTCTCTCTTCTTTCTCATCATGGCTCCAAAGACTATGTATATGGGATGTTGTTGGCTGCAAGGTTGTGCTTTGTTTAGTGCAACCTGAACCAACCAGTGGATATTCATTATTTTTGGTAGCAAGAATAACAAGGGATTGTTTGTGTTACTCAGAACAAATATCACACAGAGTATTTTTTATTTGGAAGCATCTTTTTCTTGCACACTAATGTATGTTGATGAAAGGTATACATTTACATATATATGGTGGGCTCTCACACATCTTCCCTCTACCAAATTCATCTTATAAGGTGTTGATAAAATTGTGGCTGTGGCAGAAGACACTTGCCCAAGGTACTGTGCAGTGGGATCAAAACTGGAACCACATGATTGCAAAGCAAACTTCTAAACCACAATATTTTAATCTTTTGTTTTTCAGTATTTTAAACAATATCTTTGTCAGTTCTTTATGATGCTTCAATAATCTACAATAAAATTATAATTTTGTTGGAAATAAAATCAAGAATTTACAGGAAACCATCTGTTTTTCATGCTGGCATGGATTAGATGGTTTGACTGAGACTGGTAAGCCAGGCTCGTCTGTTTTGACATGGTTTCTATGGCTAGATGCCTTTCCTAATGTCAGCCACTCCAAGAGTGTAGTAGATGCCTTTTACATGTCACCGGCACTGGTCACAACTACAATTTCACTTGGCTTGATGTGTCTTCTCAAGCACTGCAAATTGCTAAAAGTCTCAATCACTTGTCATCACCTTTGTGAAACTCAACATCCAAAAGTTCATGCTTTGCCACCTTGTCCCATGTCTTTAGAACTATACTTTGAAATTCTCTCCTTGCTCATGTTTTTTCTCCAGATATTATCATACAGATGTTCCAACTAAACTACATTGACTTCACCAGTTTAGGCGATTCACACAGTCTTTCCTCCTTTAACTAACCATAATACTTATATAAATCAGTTGTTTGCAACCATTTCATTATCAAGGACCCCTGTTATTTAAACGGATTTTCCCATGGGCTCCATGTTTCTCTCTATTCAACCAGCCAATTTTGTTGACAAACTCATTTCCCTGTTTCCTTTCTTGATTGAAAGATGTATGTAACTGAATAATTATATGTAATAAAGTCATTGTACATTTTACACTGCAATCTTTTTAAAATTTTGAACACATTCTGTATACCCCTGCACTATTATGGACTTCTGGTTGGGTACTCCTAATTTAGATAGGTGCACACATGTATATAGGGTCTAAAATTTAGCAATATAAAATTCATTTAAAAAAAAAGTTCCAATGTCTTGTGGTTTGAAGATGGACTTTGCAATTTTATTAATTAAAGTTTACTTATCTTTGTATGTGTTCTAGGTTGAACGCAAGTGTTCAAATTGTGGCCATGAAGAAATGATATTTAAAGCTCAACAGACAAGGTCAGCAGATGAAGGTCAAACTATATTTTATACATGCAAAGAATGCAGGTAAGTTGTCTGTTAAGTTATATCTATCTATCTCTCAAGTGCTCGGTCTTGTGTATTTAACTTTTTAATGTCATTTCATTATCACTTTGGTATCTACTTTTCCTTGTTGATACAAGTTGGATAGATATGCAATAAAAGATGTTTCCATGTGTCTCAAGTCCGTTTTGTTTGTCCCTAAATCTTTCATTTGAAAACTACCATTATCATCATCACCATTTAATGTCCATTTCCCATACTGGTATGGGTTGGGTGGCTTGAGGGGAACTGGCGAGGCCAGGGACTGCACTAGATTCCATAGTCTGTTTTGGTTTGGTTTCTACAGCTGAATGCCATTCCTAATACCAACCAATTTACAGAGTGTGCTGAGTGCTTTTTACATGGCAACATCACCAGTGCTTTTTATGTGATACCAGCACCCACACCAATATATATTTTTAAAAGTCCTAAACTATTAGAAAAAAAATGTCTCCTAAATGTTTAGTGTTATAGTGTTAGAAAGAGTAGACTAAATAAGTATCATCCTTATATGTTCAGGTTTCAAATCACATCAGGGTTGACTGTCTTTTATATCCTTGGAGCCTTTCATATATTGGAATTGATTCAGTTAACTATATCTACTAAATCCCTTATACATTTTTGACCATCCACAAATATGAGAAATCATTATGACGTCTTGAAATAATCTCAACACATTACAAGAACATACATTAGCAAAATAAGTAGTAAAACTACTAAGTGAATATAATTATTTGTATTGATCTGTTCAACAACTGGCCTTATGTCTGTGAAAGAAATGAATTTTTAATACGTTGGTCATGTGTAGTGTTTGTTTGGACCTGATATTTTGATGTCTTTCATGTGCAATAATCTTTTGAGCTGAATTCATAAAAAAACTACCAGTAGCATGCTAAGACTGAAAGGATATGCTATTGATATGCTATCTGTAACCCTATAAATCTTGGTTTTAAATCCAATGGTTTTTTTTTTTTTTTTTTTTTTTAGACAGTTTACTTAATTATCCCTTTTGATACCAGTCCAGCTGAAACCGTCTCTGGCTCTGTTGTACAAATGTCTTGTTTTCAAAAGTTCTGAATTAAAATCTTCCACTGAACTTTAGTCACGATTTATGTCTTAGCACTAGCTTAATGATAACTAAATTATTTTACTAAATTCTTTGTTATATGTAAAATTAATTGAAAGAAACACAGAGCATCTCAACAAAAATTTGCTAACAAAAGGGTTAAATATATGACTCAGTTCATCTAGTTGTTTGAAGTTGTTATCAAGAGACAAACCCATCCAGGAAAAGATTTTTTCTCAAATTCACTTAATGCTCTGAAAACTGAACAAAATGTTAGCTTTCAATATTTCTCTTTGGAGTTCAGGGGATTAACCCTAACCTTTTTCTATTTAATACAAATACAAAAAAAAATTGTGTGCCAAATCAAAAGAATTTGTAGTATGATTTTACTTTCATTCATTGAATAATAAAACATTCTTCTACATTTACTTATTTAGAGTTCATGCGTGTCTGTTCCTGAGCAAAACCTTCTCCCATAATCTTTGCATCTTTTGTCCAAAAGCTAAGAATTAGGTCCTGTAAAATTTAAATAACAAAATAGACTATCAGAATTTTGATTCTTGCAATTTTTCAGTACATTAACTGGAATTAAAATTTAGTAAATGTATTCAGTTTATATATTTCTTTGATTATTTGTATCTTTATTCATTTCTTTCAATTAACTAACTGACTTATATATTTCTTCCATTTAAATAATATTTCTATTTTATTTGTTACAGACATCAAGAAATCGAGTATTCCTGAAATTTTGGTTATTGGATACATAATGAAAATGAATGTCACAAAGGAAATAAAAATGTGATTTGGCACTACCATTTTATAGGACTGACTAATTATAAAAAAACTGATAACATTCACTACTTATCATTTAAAATTGAATTTCAAGACATTTTGTAAATATGTGTGTGTATATGGGTTATTTTATAGAAATATAATCTATTTTAAATACTGGTGTTGTTTGAAGTCATATCATGTCTGAATATGAGGTTTTGCATCAAGTTTTCTAATTACTGTGTCATGGTATATGTTTCCCATACTTTTTGAGTGTAATTATGTGGTTAGTTTTAACAAAGGACATCTAACTGTATAAATACTTGCTCTAAATGGAGTGACTCTCACCAATCTTTTGAATCCTTTTTGTCAATTGAAAAGTTTATTTTTTTCACCAGAGACATAATACAGCACCAGTTACAGGATACAAGCACTCAGACAATAGACAATTGGCCATTGTGGTATCAGCTTAGCTGGCTAATCATTTTCATACTGGAAAATGTTATTTGAAACTATTTAGTGGCAAATAGGAATATGATCATTTTTGAACTAAATAAGTAGTTTTGAACTGACTAGCATTCTACCTGAGTAAAGGTAAGCTAGTTATGCTCTTAGTCAGGTCTACTATACATTTCAGAAAAGCATGGAGATGCCTGTTAAACAAACTATGTCTGACCATCTAAAACCATGCTGTGGTGGATGGATACATGTGTTTCTATTTTTCTAATTTCCATTCACCATTCTTTTCACTCCATCTCTATCCTATCTTTCAGGAGAAAAGTGTATACTTGAGATATTATAGATATTTCCTGAGTGCCAAGCTAATGCCAATTCTGTTTATTTTTTTACCTCATCTTTGTGTTGTATTTTTCATCACCTTTACACTAACATTTAGATTGCTAACAGCAACAATTTTTAATAATAGCAATTAATAAGGTGGTAAGTTGGCAGAATCATTAGCACGTTGAGCAAAATGCTTAGTGGCATTTCATCCGTCTTTACACTCTGAGTTCAAATTCTACCATGGTGGACTTTGCCTTTCATCCCTCCAAGGTTGTTAAAATTAGCACCAGTTGAGCCGTGGGGAGGGGGAGATGTAATTGACTTACCCCCCCTCCCAGACTTGATGGCCTTGTGCCAGGTGATGACAAGCGATTGTGACCTTTGGCAATTTGCTGTGCTTTAGAAACCTCATCAAGCCAAGTGAAATCATAGTTGTGGCCTATGCCAGTGACACATAAAAGCACCCATGCTGGTGACATGTAAAAGGCACCCACTACACTACATTAGGCAATGATTGTGAAAGATATGTGGAGGTCAGAGAGAGTGAGTAAAGATGAGTTGAATGTGCAACATTAAAAGGCTGAATGGAAGTGATGTATGAAGGAGAGGTGGCTGTGCAAGTATTATTTTTATTTTGTTTTATATCATTATTTGTGAACATTAATATTACTGGTTACATGTTTCCAATGAGCCAGTTGCTGGTTCAAAACAGTTCTGACACCACGGCTGATAAAGAAATGTCTTTAACTAGGTGCAAACGACTTCTTTTGAAGAGCACTGGAATTTTCCCTTTCCTACAGTATCTATTATAATATAGGCTTACCCTAAAGTGTGTCTATTCTATTAGGTGGAGTAAAAGAAACCTGGACTAATTCTGTATTTGATCTATGTTCTGCATTAAAATTTTGCTATGGTGTGGTGACCTTGCCTAACATCTCTTTGGAGTTGATAAAAATAATTGTCAAGTTTTTTTTTTTGATTTAATTGGTAGTGTTCCTCTTTTAAAATCTTCAAATTTACGTTCTTCTCATAAATCCATTTGTTAATACAAGTTTTAAACAAGCTCTAGGAGACCTGAAATGCATTTTTGTACTATATCTTCTGTAGGTTCATGATCCTCATCATCAGCCTTTAACATCCATTTTCCATAATGGCATAGGTTAGACGGTTTGACCAGAGCTGGCAAACTGCACCAAGTTTCAGTCAGATTTGGCTTGGTTTCTATGACTAGATGCCCTTCTTAACTCCAACCACTTTACAGTGTGCTGGGTGCTTTTAATGTGGCATTGGCATGAGGACTTTTACATCACACTAGCATGAGTGCTTTTTGTGTGACACTAGCATGAGCAAAATAACCCATTAATTTCAGAAAGTTGGTGGATCTGTATTTGTGTTCCTGGAACAGTGTTTCGTTGCTGTATGTCATGTGAGAACGCACAAGACAACTAGAATTATGTTACTTACATGTATTATGAGTTTCATGCCTAAGGTTTCCAATGTAAGACATGTAAGATATGGTCAACCTAATTTGGCTTGGAAAGTTTCTTTGTATTTGTCTGAAAAATTGGAATAATATCCTTGTTTTGTTGGGGACAATTTACAGTCAACTAATTCAGGGTATTTGAAACTGAAAATGTAGTAGTTTTATGAGATACTTAGTAGAAACTATAAATTTGCCAATTCTTGCAGAATCAAATCTATGGTATATTTCTCTCTCTATCTATCTAACTTTTTAAGGAACATTGGCTTCAAGTAGGAAAAATATCAAATGAAACAATTATACAGTTTTAATTTTCACTGCATGACATCTCGAGTGTCTCCTACCATAACATCATGTTGACTAAAGCCTTGTGAGTGAAATCTGTTGAATATAAACATATATGTTGTGATATGTCAAGTTTATGGAGGCAATGTGACTTACAGAAAATACCAATTCTCTTTTTTGGCAGTTATTTAACATCAGTATTAGAATAACCATGAAATTTTATTTTAGACTTAAAGGGTTAAGTCTTTTTCCATGAAACTGGTTAATGAGGGATGATTTTGAGTTACCTTACTGTACACACACACTCTCTCAGTTAAACGTTCCTATATCAGTGAAACCCTACAACCATGTTTTGTTCTTTGTTTTTAGTCCTTTTTTTAATTTCTACTTTCTGACCCTCTGAACGTTTTAAATTTCTGCCAGTCTAACAAACTTACTTGACGTATCTAACCTCACTTTCATCTGATTCCCTGTCTTCTAAACTGTAATATTTCAAGTTGATTATTAATCTTAATTCCAGTTTTCCCCAATGCTCTATGGTATGAGAGTGTTAAAAAGTTCTGTTACTGTACATCTTTAGAATACAAAATAATAATCATTATTGTGAAGACATAAAATTCAGTCTAATATTTTTTATTTCTTGAATTTTCAATATATAATTATTATTATTATTGATAAAGTGAAAGCAAAAATATTTTTCATTCTGTCAGACATATGAGGCAAGCTATATAAAACTTCTATAATCCTTACTTGTACGTTTTCAATATGGCGTCGCACATAGACAGACCGTGATAATTGTTTATCAATGTTAACATGTATATCTATGGTAAGCAAATGTTTGTTACTTCCGGCCCTGCGCATTTCTGAGCCACGTCACAGCGAACCGATTCAGTCGTCTGAGACCAATATATATGTGACAATCATTGGCATTGCACTCAGTTTTCTCTCTCTGTGTCTCCTATTTTTTGTATTCTGCAAGCTTCATGTTAACATTTTTAAAAAATTAACTACGTAAAAAGAAAGGGGAAAAAGAGCAACAGAAAATTGATTGAAGGCTATTATTATGTTTCCTGGAATATTTCACTTGTCAAAGACTAAGCAGCTGGAGAGGCGTTGCGACGGATTCTGACAATAACAAGCAGCGAATTGCCAGTTTTCGGTCGTCTACATGTAATTATCCAACACATACGCACACACACACACACACATACTCACGTAGACTTACACATTTATCTGCATATTGACCGTAATTACACGTGTAGCTTGTAACAGCTACTATTATACACCCTCTTTGGTTATATAGATCTACATCAAATAAAAGCCGAAATGATTCTCATGACGATGATTGCACGTGTGGCCGACGGTCTGCCTTTGGCAGCGTCGGTCCAAGAAGATGAACAGGTTGGTCAACAACTCATCATCATTTAGTGTTTGAATAACTTATACACATATACATTTATCCTTATTGTTTCGCTTTGTTTTTCTTGTCGATAATTGAATTTATTAAACTGCATCCAAATAGCCTTACTGATAATAATGATTTCTCAGATTGATACAAAGCATCAATATTTTGAAAGGAACCATTTAGTATCTATATTACATACCTAGTATGTATTATTATTTTCTCTCTTTCTCTCTGTTTTTTGTCGCCCCCGAGAGGAATCATTTTATGTACCTGAAGACTTGAAAATATTCGCTGTTTTTTTTATTTTGAATGGACACAGAATTAGTTTTCGTTTGGTGCGATATATTAAATTAACTTGGCTCCAGAATACTATCTCTACCGGTAGACCACGTCAATGACAAGCGTTACTGTTTTTCTGAAACATTATTTTGACTGTTTCCAGTTTTCTCAAATAGATTATTGATGTGCAAAGCCTATCACATACATATTGGTATTGCTTAGTTTAATTTTTCTGAAGTCATAAACTTTTACACTTTTTTTGTTTTCTTAATTAGAAGGGGAGTAGGAACGGAACGTAACTGATTTACTCGATCGGTCTGTATATATTATCATACCGACGCTACCGGTATTTGAACTCAGAACAGCAGTATCTAACTTTAGTTATTATGGATTATCCAGACGGGTGTTTTATCAACGACACGTTACTAAGCAGTGTCCCTAAGGTTTGCTTCTGAATAATAAAACTCATTGTTGTATTAAGTAGAGGATTATAGTTTGATCCACTCTATCCCAATATTTTAATGATGGATTATTTCATTAATAATTTCTTTGTGTGCAAAAGTTACAGTTTTTATTGAAAGGATGCACTAGTTGGTACATCATCTAATACTTGACCGCCAGAGAGATGAAAATCAAAGTTCACCCTGGCGGGATCTGAAATACTACGACGTATTTACGTTTTGATTTATTCGGTGATCTCACAGTGTTGTCAACGTGCATCTCATTAATAAGTGGTTTCTATTTTATCATGATAATTTGCCAAGGATGATGAAGTGGTTTGGATCAACTCCGGCAGGATTTTAACTCTACATATTTTATATAAAGAATTTTGTGCAGTGTTCTTTCGTTATGTCCGTTAAGCAGTAAAACATTTTTAACGCTGTTTCTTTGGATTAAAAATTTTTATTGGGACAACCTGTTACTTCTTGTTTCTTAAGTTAAAAGTAATATTGTTATTTAAATACCTTATCCAGTTCGATTCTCCGGTTGTGCTTGTTAGCATTTTCAGTGTGAATTCATGATGATCATCTAAAAGGCATTAGACGTCAACGCGACATTATCTCACCTTCCCTTGTTAATCTAAAGTATTGGGCCTTCAAGAAAACATTTATGATGAAGATTCTGTAATTTCTTCTTGTCAAGTTTCAAAGTTCTCTCGTAATGCTTTTAGCGGTTTCGTTTCCCAGATGGAATTACTTTAACCACTTCCTATAACATACCCTTACTCAGTAAATCCGAAGTTTCATATCTGTTACATACTATCTATTGTTAAGAACGAATTTATTTGACAACACACACACACACGTTAACTAACGAGTTAGATGTATGGTCTCGGTGAATATCTGTGCACTATGTTAAAATCATACACGCATACACTAATTTTTAAGTACTTTTGCTTCGATTATCTGTCATATTTTTAAATAGATTGTTACTTTCGTCATTCAGTGACGTTGCTCCATTTCGATTCCTGACTGTTGTACTTTCGACACTGCTGACGTAGCCAAAACCATTAAGAAAAGCATTAGTGTCGCAGAATCCTGTTTCTCCGGTTACCCCCCCCCCCCTTCCTCACCCATCATTGCACTATCGAACTGCGTTTTTCTGCTTTCGTCAGTGATTTTCCTAAGTTTAAGATATGTGCCGTCCCTTGTATGAATACTGAATAATAGTGTGAGTTGTGTCATTTAATTCAAGCCCGCATTACCGCTAACTGACAGTGCCGGGTGTCACGACATCCCGGTTGGAAACGACTGGCTTAAGTGATCAGAAATATTGGGGATAGTAGAGTAGCCTGATTAAACGGTTTCGAATTTTGGCGGTGTGGGACCAGTTAATTATTTTATCGACTTTGGAAGAACGAAATGCAAAGATGACCGATTCCAGCGTAATTTGAACTAAACCTAAAGAGATGTAACTAAATGCAGCAATACATGTTCAATGTTCTACCGATTCTAACGGTTTTATATTTTTGTCTCGCCCTCTCTCACCCAAATGCTATTAGTTTTGATTTTGTCTTTCACCTCACTGTGGTCAACTCAAAATTAGTTATAGCCCAAGTTAAGACAACCAAGCAGAACACTACCACCTTATTAGCCATTGATCTTGTCACGTAATCCAAAGAATTAATAGTGTTTATTTCTTTTTTTAGCACAAATTATACCCCTACCACCACCCTTTCATTCTTGCTTACGTGTATCTTTTTTTTTTCTTCTCCCAACCCAATTTTAAAAATTGTCAATTGTGCAAAAAAACTGATTCCAGTGAACTAAAGGATTGTCAAATAAAAATTTATGGATAGATGAATTGAAGAGAAACTAGTTTAAAATTCTTTTAAATGTGGCATTCATTATTTCTTGACTACTCATATTCATTCCATATGTTAGCTTGTAACAAAGAGTAATATCATTAATATTAGTGTATTTGCTAGTACAACACAGAAAGAGGGAGATATACATAAAGAAAAAGACAATGATATAAACCAAATTAAAATATATTTATATAATTTGATATGTAAAGAACCTCACTAAGAAACACAGATGAAACTGCTTATAACAGAATCATTATCATGCTGGGCAAAATGTTTAGCGACATTTCATCCATCTTTACATTCTGAGTTCAAATTCTGCCAAGGTTGACTTAGCTGTTCATCCTTTTGGGGTTGATAAACTATGTACCAGCTGACAGTGTAATTGACCTGGCCTTTCCACTGAACTTGCTGGCTTTGTGCCAAAATTTGAAACCAATAATTTCTGTTAAAATGATCATTTATTGAACTTACAGTGATGTTGAAATCAACTTTAGAAATGAAACATTTTGAAGTTTGCTTCTACATTACATTTTGGTTGCTGACCATCTTCATCAGGCTTTCTTATTCCCAGATGGTATCGGATTGGATTTGAACTTGAAAGCCTGTTACTGAAAACTAAGAGTAATAATCATCATATCATATGCCCAGGCCTATTCCCTGTTTTTTGGTTTTTTTTTTTCTTAGGATTGGGTAGCCACAGCAAGACACACGCCAGGCATTCCATTCATTTCCCAGCTCAAAGGGGTGAGCTCCGTTCTATGCTCAGGTCAAGACATAGAACACAAGACCCAATAGCAGCAGTGGGGCCTGACAGCATATGCTGGTTTACCCCCCCCCCCCCCCCCCCCATCACATCATGCTGGTTCCGTACCCCTTTGAGCAACATGAAAATTCACTCAGCCATCCACAAACACTCTCCAAGCTTTCCTATCATGTATAAACTCTCTTGCCTCTCTCACTCCAACACCTCTAACTACCAAAGCTTACCTCACTCCATCCATCCACACAAATCGAGGTCTGCCTCTGATTCTGCTGCTTACCACTTCAGCCTTCATCACCCTCCTTACCATCCACTCCTCATCCATCCTCTCCATGTGGTCAAACTACCTCAACATTCGTCTATCCGATTTGGTTGTTAGGTTTTCCTTTGTTCCTGCTTGTCTTCGCACCTCCTCATTCCTCATCCTATCCATCCATCCATGTCACACCAACCATAGCCCTCAGACATCTCATCTCAAACACATCTAGTCACCTCCTTTCCACTTCTCTCACCCCCCACATCTCTGCACCATATAACATTGTCACAATCACATCACATTCTCATACATACCTCTTTTCGCTTTCATACTCAACCTTTTCTCTCTGAGCATACCTTTCACATCTCCAAGTATCTTACTCCTCTCCCTCACTCTGTATCCCAACCCCTCAGCCCCCCCCCCCCAACCACCGTCATATGTGATCCTAGATACTTAAAAATCACTTACCTCCTGTAACATCTCACCATTTATACTCACATCCATCCTACCAGCCCTTCCCTCTCTTGAACATCTCATCACCTTACTCTTAGCAACATTCATTTTCAGTTTCCTCCTCTCACACACTCTTCCAAACTCCACCACTAGTCTCTTCAGTTGTTCTTCTGAATCCACCACCAGTGCTGTATCATCAGCAAGCAACAACTGACTCACCTGCCATTTCTCTCCACTTTCTCACACCATTTGGGCTCCCCTACCAAAGGTTCTAGCATTTACATCTCTCACTACACCATCCATATATAAATTAAACAACCACAGAGACATCACACAAACCTGTCTTAACCCCACCTTCACATCAAACCACTCACTTCACCACCCACCCTAACACATGCCCTACTTTCTCTATAAAAACTCTGAACAACTCTCAACAATCTACCATCTACTCCATACAACCGCAACACCTGCCACATTGCATCCCTATCCACTCGGTCATATATGCCTTCTCTAAGTCCACAAAGGCCCTATACCTCCCTCCTTTTTGCCAAAAACTTCTCACACATCTGTCTTACAACCAATATTTGATCTGTACACCCCCTTCCACTCCTAAAACCATACTACTCCTCTCCTCGTATGTTCTCTGTCTGGTTCCTCACCCTAACAACCAGAATTCTCCCATACAGTTTACCAACCACACACAACAGACTTATATCCCTCATTTATCCATTAAGTATGTGTCAGTGGTTTAATGGATAAGAGTAGAACCACTCTTAGCTTGGAAATAAATATTCCTAGTTCAAATCCAGTTAAGTACATTTCTAGGTTCTAGGAATAAGACGCTTGATGATAATCGATGGTCAAACCAGCTGAAACAAGAATATTAAAAAAGAAAATTATGTCTAATGTTATTTGCCTGAGAAAAAATCATCTTAATAACTTGTCAGATGTTTAGACATTTAAAGAATCTGTGAGGAAATATTAAATTATTTTTTTTAATTTACTAAAACATTTCCTTAAAATGATTGAATATTAATGAAATTTTAAAAAGTGATCAGTCTAAATCTCAATTAAGGATGTAGTTTCAATATTGACTTGGAATATTTGCCTTATGTTGTTGATGCTTTGCTAAACAGAAAAAAACATAAATCTCACAACTTCCAATTTTCACTCCACCCCCAACAAGTGTTTAGGTCATTGCATATGTCACTACAAAAAACTGTGTATTATTTACAATTGACGGATATTTGTCCTCATCTTGTTTGTCGTTAACACAACGTTTCGGCTGATATAACCTCCAGCCTTCATCAGGTGTCTTGGGGAAATTTCAAACCTGGGTTCTTATTCCTAACGTATTTTTTCGATGTTGTTGTTGTTATTATTATTATTATTATTATTATTATTATTATTATTATTCAGGTCACTGCCTGGAATCAAACTCGGAATCTTGGGGTAAGTAGCCCATGGGCATATGGCGTAGTGGTTAAGAGCGTAGGCTACTAACCCCAAGATTCCGAGTTCGATTCCAGGCAGTGACCTGAATAATGATAATAATAATAACATCGAAAAAATACCTTAGGAATGAGAACCCAGGTTTGAAATTTCCCTAAGACACCTGATGAAGGCTGGAGAATATATAAGCCAAAACGTTGTGTTAACTAACAACAAACAAGATGAGGACAAATATCCATCAATTGTAAATAATGTACATAATTCTTCATCTCTTAAAAAACTGTTTGCTATCAAAAAAGTCTACTTGATCTGCATAAAAATGAATTTTCCTTATGGGAGAGGCAGTCATTGTGGTATTTTTCATTAGTCCTTGGTTATTATTGCAAGTTACTGATTGAAGTGTGCAAAAACTCATGACAATAGCATGCTGACCTTGCTTTGATAGATTACAGGAAGAATGCTTTTACTGATAACCCAGCAACCCATTAGAGGTTATGTGACATAGAATGTGAAGATCAATAAGATATAAAATATCCAAGTTTGTATTCTATCACTGTATTGTGTATATGCCAAGATGCTTAACTCACAAATAGCCCAATCTACCTAGCTTTAAATAGTTACTTGGGCAATAGTACTGTAAAATCTATGACTGTTTAAGTATATTAACCTACAGTGCTGAATTTAATTACTTTTATTCATATAGCTTAAAGTGAGGAGTTTTCTGCCTGATTGACACTCTATCAAGACACAAATATTTTCAATGTTGCTCCCATAACACAATGACTTACATGTTTTACTAGAAGATAGAGTAGGAGGGCTTATAGTTAGCAGTCTTAAGAAGGTTTTAGGATGAGGATTGAGTGTAATAAAAGAAATAAGCCTAAATGCTTTGATTATATTTAAATAGACTGATGCAGAGTTAATAAGTTCAAAGAAGCAGACAATTTATATAGTAACTAAAGAGACAAATAAAAATTTGAGAGTGGATAAGTGAATGTAGTGTTGATTTAGTGCAAATTTCCCTACCAAGCAGATAGTCTTTTCTTGATGGCTGTACAGAAATATATTTAATGGATATATGTAGAAAGGGTGCACAATTGTAGACAAGTAAGCAGTATCTTTGGACAGGGCAAGTTAGTAGAGATATGTTAGGGGCATATTTGCTATGTACTTGTTAATATTAATTTGCCATATTTTTAATATTGATATTTCTTAAATTGGCACAATCCAGTGCTACCTAGATGGATTAAACTAAACATTGTAAGCTACATTATCTGACACTCTGTCATTTCTGCTACTCCTGCTAACTTTTTCCTTAATTATAGTTTTAGAAGTCATCATCAGTTAATGTCCGCCTTCCAAGCTGGCATGAGTTGGACATTTTGACAAAACTGGCAAACCAGAGGATTGCACGAAGCTCCACTGTTTACTTTGGCATGGTTTTTTTTATGGCTGGATGCCCTTCCTAATGCCAGTCAACTCTGATTATCTCAACAATTAGTAAACAAAAACTCCCACCATCTCTTGAGATATTTAAAATCTAAAACAAGTAAAGGAAGTAACCCTAATAAAATCAGTTGATCAAAAATTTTGGACAATATATGTCCATGCTGATTGGAATGAATCTGGTTTTTAAAACCAAGTGCTGAAAGCAATGGAACTGTTCTAGTCTTATACAACCTTAGCAAAGAATATTCTTTGCAGTTGACAAGACTATGAGTGATCAATATATAGAAATAGAAAGACTGCAGTGATTCTAAATATTTCAAGACTTTGTGTCTATCCAACAAGAGAAATAGAAAATTGTTATGTTCTTTTTGATATACTGCAACAGTATATCATAACATTCTATGGTAGTGAATATACACCATGGAAACCGGGCCCATGAGCCTGGCTAGGCTTTGAAAGCGCGACGTTTATCATTTTATCTTGGTGCTCTACTGCTAACTACTATGAACCTATTAGATATATAAAAAACAAACTTATGTCAGCTGCCTTGAAATCCCAATGCATTTTTATGTGTCCATAGTTTATTTGGCTACACAGTATAGTGTTTCCATCTAATCCTTTTCTGCAACTTGAACTTGACCATTTTCCAGATAACAGGGTTTTATTTTGTTTCCTTACTAAAATTTATGTCTTTGCTCACTCAACCTTTAGTCATCATGATTTTTGACTCTGTTTTCACTTTCGGAAATTTTCCTCTAATTAGCCTTCAGGAATTCCCAGTCTTGATCTACTTTACACAGGAGAGAGTTGAGAACCATACACTAAATTTGTCTTGGGACTTGTTGCTAATTATCACAGTATTGCTGGTACAGCTGCACACAAATTATATAACATAGCCTTTATTTAAGAGTGTGTTTTGTGAAGCGTTTGGCTGTTATTTGCAGCAGATTGAAGAACAACTGAATTGTCATGTGCACTAACCAAAGCCTAACTATTTCTATATTAAGAGAAATAGTTACCATAGCTACAACACACCTGTTCTATTATTTATTAAAATATATTAATTAGGTGGTCTGTTGCAGTCCAGTTAAGATGTAACAAGTTCTATCTTTAGTTGTCTGTATTCATTCTTATCTTCATTGATCGTAACTAAGAGTGTGAGATGCATCTTACTGATGATGATGAGATTTCAGATAAACCTAAAAGTGCATAAAAACAAAACAAGTCTATTTTGAATAACTATTTAATTTGAACTGACTTTCTCTCTACCCATCATGTAACATATTTGTTTGGTGTAATTTAGCAAAATATTTTCATTATAATGGCAGTAAATATATTTCTTTAAATTGTGAGGCCATCCTGTACAAGCTCAGTTAGAGCATTAGACTAAAGGCCTTACATGTTCTTAGTTCAATCCCAAGTTTCAACATGTTAAGAAAGCTCTCATTTGTCCTTGAAATTATTACTAATCAACATTTCTATAGTTTAAATTGTTCTCTTTTTACTTTTATTTACATTTGACTACAGATTGTGTGTGTGTGTGTGTGTGCAATCATGGCTGTGTGGTTAAGAAATTTGCAGCCACATGGTATGGGGTTCAGTTTTATGGCACAGCATCTTAGGAAAGTGTCTTCTATTATAGCCTAAGGCAGGTCAAGTTTTGTGAGTGAATTATTTTGACAGAAACTGAAAGAAGCCCATCGTGAGTGTGTGTGTGTGTGTTTGCTGATATCTGCGTTTCTCCAAGAAAAATCATTGAGCTACAAGTGGTGATGTTGTCATTTCTTCTGTCAACACATTATCTGCTGGCTTTGCACTTTTAAACATATGTAGAACAAGAGATCCCTCACTTGAAAATCAAGTAAATGTTAGGGTCAGGAAGGGTACCTGGCTGTAAAATAATGCCTCAATAATACAGCCATCTAATCCATTCCAGGTATTAAAAAAATGAATGTAAGGTTGAACAAAACAACACAGATATATGTAGAGAGAGTATTTTTGAAAGTTAAGAGTAAGAGTTGACTGTTTCAAAGTTATCTCATCAACCAGATGTGCCAGTGCTTTGTTATTTCCCCTGTGAGCTTTTATCGTAAATTATATTTTAATTTTTATAGTCAGTATATTACCAATCTGCTTCTGATTTCCCACTAACACACACATGCACCTCTTATATTTGTATTGATCTATTATGTAAGTGTATTCTCTTACATGTATAACCTTTTTTTTTTCTCATTTTAGTCTGGGAGAAGTCTTTTGGAATACCAAAATCAAGCCAAACAATTGTTTAAGAAAATATGTGGTAATTCATCACCAACAACTAGACAGACATTAGAAACAGGGCAATATTTCTTCCAGTAAGTGAATTTTGTTGTTGTTGTTCTTCTTCTTATTATTATTATTATTAAGGTGGCAAGCTAACAGAATCATTACCATGCCAGGCAAAATGCTTAGCTTTTCTCCTGACTTAACATTGTAAGTTTAAATACTGCTAGGGTTGATAAAATAAGTACCAGTTGAATACTGGGGTCGATTAGATTGACTTAGCCCCTCCCAGTATTGCTGGCCTTGTGCCAAAATTTGAAACTTATTGTTGTTGCTATTAGGCTGGCACGCTAGCAGAATCATTAGCACGCTGGGCAAAGTGCTTAGCATTCCATCCATCTTTAAGTTCTGAGTTCAAATTCCACTGAGGACGACTTTGCGTTTCATGCTTTTGGGGTCAATAAAATAAATACCAGTCAAGTACTGGGGGTTGATGTAATTGACTTCCCTCCTTCCTTCAAAAACTGTTGACCCTTACCAAAATTTGAAACCATTATTATTATTCAGTGAGAGAGCAATGCATGCCATCAAAGTGACACTGGGGTACAAACATATGAAGCCCAGTACACCCATCATGACTGGGTGTATCCTCATGGATACACCCATCTAATAAGGATACACCAGGCACATGCATCACAACCATATGAGCATGACATGGTGATCTCGTATCAAGGGAAACAGCACATGACCTTGCAGGTGGGGCCCAGTTAGAATTTTCTTCAGGTTGAATAGCCCATCCCACTCAAAAGGTCCCTGAATAATGTTTGTTTAAGGATGATGAATGAAACACCTTTGTTTCCCAAAGAATTCATCTCAACACATGCCTATGATGCTCCCTCACTACTCCTGGTCATGATCAGAGATGTACATAATGTCAGCCACTACAGGACATGCTCAACTGGTTAAGGTCAAACAACTCTGTGGTATTGAGCAGAATATTTACTGTAGTTCATCTTTTATACTGAGACAAAACATGTACATGATAAGACTTCCAACCATTTAAGATCAGGAGCCATGAGAACTACTGCCTGGTACTGTATCAGGGTATTTATTGTTATTATTATTATTCAGTAGTCTTATTTTTATCACGTGCTTTCATTGCACTACTGATCACTGCTCTTGGGTATGTGCTGTGGTGCTCTTATTTTCACTGTATTGAAAGTGTTTATGTAGGATGTGTGCAGTGCCTAGGTAGTGCTATTTTCTGTATATTATTTACATTTGACGGATATTTGTCCTCATCTTGTTTGTTGTTAACACATTTCGGCTGATATACTCTCCAGCCTTCATCATGTGTCTTGGGGAAATTTTGAACCTGGGTTCTCATTCCTAGGGTATTTTTTGATGTTATTGTTATTATTCAGGTCACTGCCTGGAATCGAACTCGGAATCTTGGGGTTAGTACCCCACGCTCTTAACCACTACACCATATGCCTGCCTGGAATCAAATTCAGAATCTTGGGGTTAGTAGCCCACACTCTTAACCACTACACCATATGCCCAGGCATATGGCGTAGTGGTTAAGAGTGTGGGGTACTAACCCCAAGATTCCAAGTTTGATTCCAGGCAGTGACCTGAATAATAACAATAATAATAATGATAATAATAACATCAATAAATACCTTAGGAATGAGAACCCAGGTTCGAAATTTCCCCAAGACACCTGATGAAAGCTGGAGAGTATATCAGCCAAAATAAGATGAGGACAAATAGCCATCAAATGTAAATAATGTGCATAATTCCTCATCTCTTAAATATAGAAATGTATTCTCTGTATGTTATGTACATTCATAAGTCCTGTTTTGGTTATGTATTTGTCTGAATGTTTTTTAATCATACCTAATGCACCTATTATGATAGGGATTGTTTCTGTTTTTAGGCTCCATATTCGGGTTACCTCTATTTCCAGATCTTTGTATTTTGAGAGTTTCTCTGTTTCTTTTAGAGATACATTGTCATCTGTTGGTATTGATACATCGATTAGAAGGCAATTTTTCCTTGATGATCTCTGACAACTATAACTGGTTATTATCCTTGATTTCTCTATCTGTATGCATTGGCATATTCCAGAGTACGGTTGCTTTGTCATTTTTTGAGACCTTTTCTGGAGTGCGCCTATACCATCTTTTTTCTGTTATCATTCCGTAGTGTTGGCATAGCTTCCAGTGTATCATTGATAATAATGATAGAAACAGCAGGACACTAAATTAAATTAATTACGCTGTTAGGATATGTTATACTTTTTGCACATGCTCCAGGCATTCATCTTTTGCACAGACAGAAACTGCAATGCTAATAGAGATGGCAGTTTTTTTAAATTCTTCCACCCGTTTCGTACTGTAACTACAAAGTATGATTACATCCAACACTAACTATGACCACAGGGTAACAGAAACTACCTACTTGCTCTAATGCACACCTGAGCAGTCCATGGATTTTTCATTTCATTGTGTACTTATTGGTAACTTCTGTGCATCTATTGCATCTAAAGTCCTGGTTGTTGAAACAGTGCATTTGTGAGCTTGTGGTTAAAACATGTATATGAGTGAAGTGAATCTTTTTGAATTTATGTGTAACAACCATAGTACTCAGTTGTGTAAGCACAAGAGTGTTCTCACTTCTATTCCCACTTGCTTTTCTGTAACTTTTTTAATAGTTTGATCTGGCGGAGGAGGTGGTGCCTATGGTCCCGCCATAGGTAGGTGAGGCAGACAGTTAATGTTCTTGAACAACCGTAGAAAATCATGGGCTGAGAGAGGATTCCACAAAGCTGTAGAGAAGGAAGGATTGGGTATGACTGAAGATAATAAAGAGGAAGAGTGACATAACATGAGCTGCGTAGTAGTGGCCAGTGTTGAAATGATAGAGGAGATAGCATAATTGAGTTAGTGATAACAACAATGATAATTATAATAACTTTTCTCTTATAGGCGTAAGGCCTGAAATTTTGGGTGAAAAGGACTACTCTTTTTATCAACCCTGAAAAGATGAAAGGCAGTCAACTTTGGCAGTATTTGAAATCAGAACATAAAGCATTTTGTCCAGTGTGCTAACAATTCTGCCAGCTCACCACAATGATAATAATAATAATAATAATAATGGTTTCAAATTTTGGCACAAGGCCAGCAGTTTTGGGGAAGGGGCTAAGTTGGTTACATTGACCCTAGTTCTCGACTGGTACTTATTTTATTGATCTTGAAAGGATGAAAAGCAAAATCGACCTCTGTGGAATTTGAACTCAGAGCATGCAGACGAACGAAATAGTGTAAGCATTTTGCCTGGCGAGATGTTGATAATAAGACCAGAGAATTAGAGATAAGAGATGGTCAATTAAATCAACTCCAACACTTGACTGGTACTTTATTTCACTAACCCTGGAATAATGAAAGCTAAGTTGACCTATGGTAGATTTGAACTCAGACGATAGAGAGAGGTAGCAAATACTACAAAGCTGTTTCTCCAATGCTTTAATGATTCAGCCAGTCTGTTAATAATAATAATAATAATAATAATAATAATAATAATGGTTTTGAATTTTGGCACAAGGCCAGTAATTTCAGGGTGGTGGGTAAGCCAATTGCATCAATCCCAGTACTCAACTGGTGCTTATTTTATTGACCCCGAAAGAATGAAAAGCAAAGTTGACCTTCGCAACATTTGAACTCAGAACATAAAGATAGACAAAATACTGCTAAGCATTTTACCTGGCATGGTAATAATTCTGCCAGCTTCCTACCTTTAATAATAATAATAATAATTTCAAATTTTGGCACAAGGTTAGCAAGTTCAGTGGGGTGATAAATTGATTACATTGACCCCAGTATTCAACTGGTACTTATTTTATTGATCCTGAAAAGAGGAAAGGCTAAGTCAACTACAGCGGAATTTGAATTCAGAATGTAAAAATGGATGAAATGCCACTAAGCATTTTACCCTATGTGCTAAAAATTCTGCCAGCTCACCACCTTGAGATTATTAATCTTTTCTGCTATAGTCACAAGGCCTGAAATTTGGGAGGAGGGGACTAATCGATTACATCAACCCCAGGACTTGACTGGTATTTATTTCATCGACCCTGAAAGGATGAAAGGCAAAGTTGACCTCAGTGGAATTTGAACTCGGAAATAGCGACACAAAATACTGCTGAGTATTTCACTTGGTGTGCTAACGATTCTGCCTGCTTGCCACCTTAATAATAATTATACTTATTTTTATAATATTGTGAGTAGTAAATTGACAGAAATAATGACTTATAGACTAATTGCTTAAAACATTTAGTTCCTTCCCTCTACTTTGTGTTCAACTTTTTGTTGTTTTAGTAATTTAGGTACCAGTTGTGCATTATGATGTAATAAAATGTCATTATAATTGCCCTGTTGTTGTTTGAAATTATTATTATTATTATTATTATTATTATTAAAACTCAGTTATGGTAGTGTAGCAGTAGATTGTTGATGAACCAAAGCTGTGGCCTGGTTATTGGTTCTCTTTTGGTTCTGCTTCACTTACATCACTTCTGCTCTTTAAAGTGCATGGTGGATTACACAATTCTAGAATCAATCTCTGAAAAGTCTTGGGCTCCATGTCTAGTTATGAAGTCATTATTGGAATTATTAATTAAAAACATGAATGACTGACTTGATTGGTCAACTAATTGTAGACATTGTATTGCTTTTGGCCAAGACAGTTACCTCTCTGCAGTTAAGTTGCCCTAGCCATATGTTGGTTGTTATTGTTTCACTCTAGGACAACCCCAATCAAGCAGAACTCTGATCAAAGGCATTCCAGTTGTGACCATCTTCTACTTTTAGGGTTTTCTTGGAACATATCTAAAAAACAATGGGGTGTGATATGAGGGACATATAGTTAAGTCAGTGAGGAAGCCTCTGTTCAGTCAAGTAATTGTGTAGGGACTCCTTTGATGATTCACTCTATGTAAGTACCTCAAGATGGCATAGATTGCCAATAAGATAAAAATACTGAGTGTTTTATAAGGTGCCAAAGTTGTACTGAACACACACACACACACACACACACTCTCTCTCGCCCTCTCCCCCCACTCTACTCTCTCCCTCTCCCCCCACTCTACTCTCTCCCTCCTCTTTCTCTCTCACACACACACACACAAACACTTCCTATAGAAATATGCCCAAATATAGTTAAACAATCTCTCTCTGCTTGTATTTTGTAAAATACAAAAGATTAAGGGAATCAAATATAACAAAGCTCAGAAATGTAGACTTTAATTCAACCAGATAAGTACTTGGCCTGCTTCCAGAAGCTCTTACAGCCAAACTAATGCCAGTGTTGAGCTTTTTTACTTCTTTGGTTATTTTCAAGACTGAGACTTGAAGTAGAAAGAGATATCCAGACACCTAAAGAGCATAGGGTTTCCATGCATAATAATGCCCAAATCTTTCCTGAACCATTTGTCTATAGTCAATTACAAAAGTTTTCATTTTTGTAAATAGAAAACAACTTGAAACCTTTAAAACAAAGAAAACCAGTAGTATAGCAACAATTCTTAGTAGCTGAAGGCAGAAACACTTTTGACACCCAGTAACACCTTAACAATCATAATAGGCCAGAAAATTTTGCACCCTTTCGCACCTGAGCCCAGAGGAGAGCAGGAGGAAAGCTGTCTTGCCTTATATCCCCTTGCTACATCTTTGTGAAAGACACAAGGAGAGTTGCCAATATTTGCCATAAGGTTGCAGAATTTCTATCACAATGAAGCTTAAGATAATTTTCCACCAAACTCTTCAGCTATGTAATGATCCAATAACATATTCTACCAAATGCAGTTGCCTCAGGATTCCATTAAACAATTCTTTACTACCTTAAGTAATGGTTCTACAAATTCCAAAACAAGCTGCAGGTGTGGCTGATAATAAAATTCAACCATATCCATCATCCCTATACTAAAAGGGTAAAGACTCCTTTTCAGTCATGAATGACCATGAAAGTTACCTCTGAGGCACAAGTCCGGGCAAAGTTGTTACGGAAGTCCAGCAGTCACCCGTACATACCAGCCTCTCCTCTCCATGCCACCAATGTTATCCAAGGCAAAGGCAAACCTGATACAGCTTGGCACCAGTGATGTTGCAACTCATTTCTACAGCTGAGTGAACTGGAGCAACATGAAATAAAGTGTCTTGCTCAAGAACACAACACAGCCCGGTCTGGGAATTAACCACTGAGCCATGCGCCTGTACATAGACAATCGATATGATATAACTTAAAATTTACTTGGTATTTTATTATTCTGCATTCAGATATTTCCAAATTCATAATTATCAATGTAAAGCATGTAAATTATTATGGCAGGCATAATCAGCTAGTTACTGACACACTTTACACACTTCCCTTACACGTGCAGGGACTGGACACCAGAACCATATAACCCCCACCTCTCGTACATGTAATATTTACAAGCACGTAAAAATCAATAGCCATCTGTTGTCTGTGTTTTCCACTTCATAATATATATATTATACAGTGACAACTGGTTTGGCCAATAGGGAAACAACAAATGTGATGGAACTAGTTCCCCCCCCCCCACAATGATTTACGTTGGGAAGAACGGACTGCTCACATGATTTGTGCATTCTCTTCAACACTGGCCAAGTGGATATGGCTGGTGTTCAATTTGAACAGCTGCTAGTAAATACCTGAAAGAAAAATACAAAGGAGATCCAGGAGATCAATGTCTTGGAAGGATTAGGAAAACACACATGTACAGAAAGAGAGGTTGCTTAAGTGTGAGAGAGAAACATTAAACGGAATTGAAAATGAATTTGATTGACATACAAGGAACCATCTCTACATAGACATTAACAAAAATAGACACCACATAATGAGAGAAAAAGTGAAGAAGAAAATAAGCAGAAAGAGTTCAAATGAAGTTATCTCTCTTTATATGATGAAGAAACAGCGAAAGTTTTATTAACAGAAAAAAATTGCTATGCTAATTTATCCAAAATATAGCTTTATTCAGTTTTTCATTTGACACTTATCATTAATGATTCCCAGGAAGATAGTTGTTATGTTGAGTAAAAGCAATTTTTATGGCACTAAAACATCTAATACTGAATAACCAGTACTCACAAATACACATTGTTTTAATTTGAAATGATGGGTGCATCAAAAGTTTTTTATTTTTCTTAAACATTGATGAATTTTCTTATTATTTTAGTGTTTGTAATTTAAATACTTGCATTAAATTTCCCCAGCTGAATGCTTTTCCAATCACTAATCATTTGACTATGACATGATTTTGGCATCTATTTCCTGTTAATAGTCTGAGACAAACTATTGTGTCTTAGCAAAAGGCAAACCATAATGGCTTAATTGGAAACTATATGTAATATTCATTACAAAGGCTGTTTCCATTGCTAATAGCAAATAATCATTGGATGCCTTGAAGGGTTTTTAGTCTAATGATTCAACCTCAGTACTTCTTTTTTAAAGCCTGGCACTTATTCTAACAGTCTCATTTGCCAAACTGCTAAGTTACAGGGATAGACACAAACCATCACTGGTTGTCAGTCAGCTGGGAGACAAACATATATGCAAACACTCACACACACATATATACGACCGGGCTTCTATCAATTTCCATCTACCAAAGACACTTACCCAAGGTGCCACCCAGGACCATGGTGCCACACAATGGTATTGAACCCAAATGTGACTGTTAAGCAAACTACTTTACTACATAATTAGGCACATAGTTCATAGTTGCCACTACAATATCATTTTGAAGCAATCATAAACACTTAGACATATCAAGAATACTTGTTGTAAGGCAATCACATATCTATAGGCAGAACTATAGCCCATAGGCTATATTTCTTGAATGGGCTAGAAAAATGTTTAGATCCCGTTGTATGAGGGAACTGTAATACGGGGAAATAAGAAATGGTTTGCCTACCTTCTCATTGTCTGCCATCCAGCTGTACTCAATCCAAAACTTGCACCCAGCAAGTAGCAGCTGCTAATACCAATCCCTCTCAGCTCGTTCGCCTCATGTCTGTTCACTGCAAGCAGCTTAGGCAAAAGAGGATGACCCTGGTCTTCCTTCCCTCACTTCCTCTCTCTTGCTTCCTGTTCTGGTCAGGCCCCTTGACCATTGATGTCACAGCCCTTTCCTTCAAGCTCATCTCATCTCTACAGATCCAAACAGTTACAAAGAGTATTACTCAAATATTTATTATGGTGCACCTACTATACTCAAACATTCTGGACCACATCCCCAGACCTCCATCTGCCTAATAAGTAAGACTTCTCATGCTGATATGTTGTGTTCATCTGCTAATTTGCACTCCCATAACAACATAGTATGCTACTCTGAACTTGCCAACTCTACCAGCTTCATCCAAAACTATGTATCTACCATTCCTGTTGTCATCCCTAATGTGTCCTTTAAACTCATACCAGTCTTTCCACCTCATGAATCAAACCTACTCAATCTTACACTCTGCTTTCAATTTCCAATGAACATAACCCTCAGGAATTAAAGCTGAGTACAGTGTTATTAACCCTTTAGTATTCAGATTATTTTGTCATATGTAATGCTTATTTATTCACATTGTTTTGAATTAATCCTTCATTATCTTGTAGCTTCAAGATTTCAATGATGTGATTGTAGATATTTAGAATGACATCGGAGGGTAAGTGTGGGGAGCCAGATCTAGTTAGGGTGAACAGAAGTTAGAATATTTGCACCAGATATTGCCAGTTTAAATGCTAAAGAGTTATTGCCCAAGAGTTAAGGGCAATGCTTTCATCTTAAGACTAATTCTTTTTAATGCTAGTTCAGTGAAACATAAACATGTCCATACAAAAATAGCTCAGCAGTGATTGCCACACTCAATCTGAATTATCTGTTTGGTTGCTATCCATGTCTAGTGAAGCTTTATTTATCTTTGATTTGGCTTCCACCAAAACTTTCAATTTTATGAAAATTGTTTGACATGTACTGTTGATTTACTGTTAGACTTTGTACTGCACAGGCTGTAGTGTGACATCTGATATGTACAAATACTACAGATTATAGCTGAGTGTGTCATAGGCTAATGTCCACAATTGGATCTGCTTCAAAAGAGTTGACTATAGCTACATGACATTAACAATATTGCACCTATAATAGCAAGATTTGAATTCTTAACTATGTAAACATTGAACTCTCTCTTTCTCTGTCTCTCTCTGTCTCTCTCTCTCTCTCTCTTATATATATATAAGAACATAATTGATAAACACCTCAATGTGAACAATAAATACGCAGAAATATTTAAGAACAAAATAAGAATAGGCCACAGCCTGACATGTAACTTAGCTACCATAATAGCATCTATTAATAAGAAATTAGACGCATTCTATACAGCTAGAAACACCACGAACAACCAAATCAACAACCCCCCAAATAATAGAACTAACTCTAACCCTAATCCAACACCCCTTACTAGGAGGGACGCACACCAAAAAAACAATAGGACCACACAACAACACACAGACATAGACACCCCTTACAACCTATGTGGCTGTAGAGACAGGAATAAATGTAATTTCTCCAATAGATGCAAGACAGATAATATAGTTTACCAATGTGACGTACAAACAAACAGCCACACTAAATCTTACATTGGGGCCACGAAAAACCAAATACGTCTTAGATATAACGAGCATGTATCCAGTTTTAAAAACAGAGATAAGGCAAATTCAACAGGGCTTAGTAGGTATATCTGGGAACTAAACGACAATAAGATAGAATATAAACTAAAGTGGCACATACTAAAAGTAGCTAATTCCTATAACCCAACTAACAGATGCTGTCAGCTCTGTTTAACTGAGGGCCTTGAGATCCTAACGGCTAAGAACAACCTATTAAACAGGAGATATGAATCTAGTCTAATCTGTCTTCACACTACTAAATACTCATTCTCTAAGTATAATTAAATATATAATACACTACACCTCCTAAGCTAAACTAAATATGCATAAAAGAACTTTCCCTCTAAGTATTATTAATTAAAAGTAGATACGAATAAGACCAGAGTTAGCCCCCTTTTCACCTAAATTTAAGGTTGCTTCCCTGTACTAACACCGCCAGTGCTATATATATACGACGGATCCCTCAATCATAAAATCACGTGGAGATGCATTTGATTAAAACCGGAATAATGAACTTAAACAGCACCCATCCTACATCCCCTTACAGGAAGACCAACACAACTTAAACTAAAACGTAAGGCTTTCTCTACCTATCGCTATTATTACACCACCATATACATTAATATACCCACCAATCACTTCTCATACATCCCTCGCACCACGAACTCTTAACATACTCCTCAACATTCTGATGAGATCTGCCAAACCATTGGCTAGATTGAAACGTACGTAAATGACTATTACATAACATTCACAATGACTCACTACATAACCTCAACCTCTACAATGACTCATTACATAACCTCCACACAATAAAACAACAGCTAACTAGCCCAACAGAATTGCTTCTTCTTGTATTTGTTGCTCCATTCTCCACATAAATATATATATATATATAGCATCAGAGATACCCGGCCCTGCGTGGGATTAAAATTGCAAAGTTTTTTTTATTGTTTTACTTGTTTCAGTCAGGTGACCTCAGCCATGCTGCAACACTACCTTAGGCTGAAAAATTCGACCAAAGGATTTATTTTTCTAAGCCTAGTACTTATTCTATCAGTGTCTTTTGCTGAACTGTGGGAAACTAAACACAGCAACATTGGTTGTCAAGCAATGGTTGGGGTAGAAACACAGACACACACATGCACACACAAATATACACATATATACAATAGTCTTCTTTCAGTTTCCATGTACGAAATCCACTCGCAAGGCTTTGGTCGGCCTGAGGCTATAATATATATATATATCCATATATATATATATATATATATATACACACATACATCCGTATATATATATATATATATATATATAGTACCTGTGTATATAAGATTGACCAGTGACCGGTCTGTCAAAATGCTAGAAGAAACTCACTTAAAAAATTCTCAAATACGGATTCAGCAGAGCAAAAACAGGCGGGCTAGACCAGTGAAAATTGTACATACCTCGATTATCTGCAGACTATAGTTTCAAAATCAACGTTTTCAAAATAAAAATGTCTATTTATCTTCAGTACAGATTGCCGATATTTTTACAATCGAACAGAATCTCGTGCTAGTTGTCTTCAACTAGTGAAAGCGTGCACGTGATTCTATCCATTATAAAGATTAAAATTCAAAAGTCTTAGTTTTGGCGCGCTGAATCTGGAAAATATCTCTGCAGAAAATAATTTCTGCTTTGAATTTACCAACTTTGAGAAATGTGATTATGGTTAATTAACATAATATGGTAAAAATTCGATATTAATTAATATCAATTTAATACCAGGAAACTAGCACATTAAAAGAATCAGAAGGCTCTTGAAAAAATTTTTTGGGAGATCCTGAAAAGATTATAGTACCTGTGTATATAAGATTGACCAGTGACCGGTCTGTCAAGATAAATAGACCGGTCACTGGTCAATCTTATATACACAGGTACTATAATCTTTTTAGGATCTCGAAAAAAAATTTTTCAAGAGCCTTCTGATTCTTTTAATGTGCTAGTTTCCTGGTATTAAATTGATATTAATTAATATCGAATTTTTACCATATTATGTTAATTATATATATATATATATCATCAGAGAGAGAGAGAGAGGTTATCAAGAAGATTTAGCATTGAGGCGAAAGAACAAATTAACTATGTATAGATACAAGCTAAATAAATAAACAATTTTTAGTTTTAAATACTTGAATTATTATACATTTTCTATTAATCTTCTCTATTGATGTTACTAAGTTGTATATATACTTCATCATAGTTTTTAGTGATTAAGCTATTTTATATCCTTTTCTATGGTGTTCTACCCTACCTGATCATTTTATTACTTTTAATACTTTATAACTAACTTTAAAGAAACCCAAATTTTGTACCCCTATAAATTCATACTTAGCTTGTATATAAAACAATATGGGTATCTTCACAACTTAAGATTAAATTGCTTAGATTATAATTAAATTAATATATAGTTAATTTGTTCTTTCACCTCAATGCTAAATCTTCTTGATAACCCTGAATTTTAACTTTATACAATATGGCTATATTGTTTTTAATAGTTTTAGTAATTTATTTATTCCTTTCTTAAAGTATATTCACTGCTTAAAATAAGCTGCTTAGATTATAATTTAAAGAATATATAATTAGCATGTTTTTTCACCTCAATACACCTTTATTAAATAGCAGTATATACAAATTGATCAATCTTCATAGATACCATCTGATAAGTTAGTATTTAAGTATATAATGTGTATAAATATTAAACTATTTCAAGATAATTTCTTTTCCTCCCTCTATTGTGGTAAAATTTTGGTATATACTCAAAAGTATTCAAAAAACTTTTTATCCTTTTGTTATAATATTCTTCTTAGTAATCTTCTGAATAACCCTAAATTTTAACTTTATACAATATGGCAATATTGTTTAAAATATTTGACTATAGTACCACATGATATGATTTCCCCTGTTTCATTATCAATGGTCTGCTAGTGGCTTGCCCCTTTAATTGTCAGCTAACATCTTGATTTAAGATTTCCTTTACCAAATCTCATGATATTGCTTCAGATAAATCTTGATAGTTTTTATGACTATACCCACTATGATTTCTGTCGACTCCCTCAGCCCACTTCATAACAGGCATTGCTCCTTGCTCTTTTGGCCTTAGATATACACAGATTTGTTAAACTAGTCTATAAATAAAAACTGACCCCATAAAACAGTGACAAGCAAAATCTGAAACAAGTCTTTCTTCCTGATACCTTAGTAGCTTCAAAGCTGAAGTGAAAACAGCATGTTCTCTGTCTATCTCCTTACCTTGGAGATTTTAGGTAAAATTATACTAATGTGTCCATCTGTTATAATTTAATTAAATTCTATGTTTTTATGCAGCTGAGGATTGCTCTGCATTTAAACTGATGTAATGATTGCATTGTTCAATTAAATGGAGTTGTTTGAAACAATTGTACTGCATGACAACTGGATATCCTTGTTGCTTATTTTAATATATATATATATATATATATATATATATATATATACATGCAGATATATATATATATACATACAGATATATATATATATATTATTTTGCTTAAAAGAGTTCCAACACTGTCTGTTTTTTATGTTTTATTTATATTCCTGCAGAACTAATGTGGGGTATAGAATATGGAATATACAATATATAATATAATATACAATATACAATATAAAATAAAATAAAATAAAAATGGATGGCACCATGAAAGAAAGTATTGAATGTAGATGAAATATTGAGTGTTCAATATAAAGGATCAAATATATAAATATATAAATATAAATATATATATATATAAAGGCGACTCGAGTTTCAGGGCTATTTCCCTTCGTCATGGCCGGTATGACAGACTTTAACAGACTGTGTTAATATATATATATATATATATATACATACATACACTTTAAAATTTCAAACAAATTTATTTTAACATGGGGTAGGACCGCTTTTGCCAGTAATTACATCTTGAATTCTATGAGGTATGGACTCGTACAAAGTTTGAATTGTTTCCAAAGGAATTTTTGTCCATTCTTCAGCTAAAACAATCTTCAGTTCTTGTAGTGATGATGGTGGAGGATATCGATTCTTTACTTGTCTTTCTAAAATGCACCATTAATGTTCAATAATATTGAAATCTGGGGGCTGTGGTGGCCAAATAGGATGTTGAACTTCACTAGAATGTTCCTCGTGCCATTCAGTGACAACTTTAGCTGTGTGAATTGGTGCATTATCATCCTGAAAGATTGTATTTCCCTCTGGAAACAGTTCCGCAACTATAGGATGAATTTGATCAAATAAAATGCGTAAATAGTCTCGACTATTAATTCTGCCATGAAGAGAAACCATTGAGCCAGCGGATTTCCGAGATATAGCCCCCCCCCCCCCCATCAGATCATCACAGGTCCTCTTCCCATGTTTAACAGTTGAAAGAAGGCAGTCCGAGTCAAATGCTTCTGTTGGCTGTCTCCACATATACACTCAGCCAGTGGTCAGAAATAAGGTAAAGGATGACTCGTTCGAGAAAATAACATTCTTTCACTGCTCTAGGGACCAATTCTATAGGTTTTTACTCTACTCTAAATGCTTTGCAACATCTGTTTTTGAAAGTAGTGATTTTCTGATTGCATCCCTCCCATGAAATCTGACTTTGTGCAGCTCCCGGCAAACAGTTTTTGTAGAAACTGGGCTCTCGAGGTAGTCATTAAGCTCTGCAGTAATTTTGGGAGCTGTACTTTTTAATAATTTACATAAGAGTCTGGTTTTCTGCCAGAGTTTTGTTGTGATGAGGAGGTTTTTCCCCTCTTTCTCAAAAGTTGTCATTACTTTCAAGACAGTAGTTCTTGATACACTAAACATTTCAGCTGCTTTCATTACACTAGTGCCTGCCATATGAGCACCAATTTCACTTCTTTGAAAGTCTGATAGACCTGTCATTATAATGAATTTTAATTACCATTTTCTGATGATATCTAAAAAGAAACAACAATCTTAGCAAAACATATTAAGCAACAGTAACAATAAATCAAAAAACAAAAATAAAGATGCTTTTATAGATATTTCAAAATTATGATGCTATGATGCTAGGTGTTTCCATTATTTTGTCCAACCCCTATATGTACGGTTACATGTATCAAACAATATGGGTTTTTTTTTAATGAATTTTTATTTTTATATTTGCAACTAATTGCTGTTTTAATTATCTTTTAGTTATCTAATTGAACGTGGAGTTTGTTACTTGGTTTTGTGTGAAAAAGTATTTTCCAAGAGGCTTGCCTTTCTGTATCTAGAAGAATTACAAGGAGAATTTTCCTTACAGTATGGAAAGAAAGTGGACACTGTTTCTCGGCCTTATCATTTCATTGAATTTGGTAAGTAGCTTTATTTATTGAGTGATGTCTGCACAATATGTAACTTCTCCAGAACCTTACATATTATAGTCTTATTAGCTATGCAACCCTAGAAATTTTGTCGAGTGTGTCAGTTTTGTCTGGTATATGTGCAAGCATAGCAGTGTGGTAAAGAAGTTTGCTTCCCAACCCATCATCATCATCATCATCATTTAACATCCGTTTTCTATGCTGGCATGTGTTGGATGGAAGCTGACCAGCTGAAGGGCTCCATATCTGTTTTGGCATGGTTTCTATGGCTGGATGCCCTTCCTAACACCAACCACTTTACAGAGTGTATTGGGTGCTTTTATGCAGCACTAGTATAAGTGCTTTTTACGTGGCACCAACAATTATGAGCTCACAAAATTATGGATACTCAGCTGGAGAGGGTTGCAAGGGACCATGCTTTTACTTAATTTGATGTGTCTTTTCGAGCACAGCAAATTTCCAGGAGTCTCAATCCCCTATTATCCCCTCTGTGAATCCCAATGTTTGTAGATCCTCTCTCACCACTTCATCCCATATATTCCTGGGTCTACCCCTTCCACATGTTCCCTTTAAAATTAGAGATGAAACTGTCCTCATTCATATGCATTACATGGCCATGCCAGCACAGTCTTCTCTCCTGCATTCTACATCTGATGCTATAAATACCCAGTTTTTCTCTCAAATCACTTGCACTCTGTCATTTATGCACACTGACATTACCCATCCAGCTAAGCATACTGACTTCATTTCTTTCAAGTCTTTATATATCCTCAGTAGTCACAGCTCGTATCTTACTGTCATGTAGCATAACTGTCTGTACACAGGCATCATACAATTTACCTTTCACTTTGAGAGAGAGGCCCTTCATTACTAACATAGGTATGAGCTTTCTGAACTTTGCCCAGACTATTCTTAGTAAGTGCGTTTGGAACAACCTCCTCCTCTACTAACTTGGTCACCTAAGTAACAGAAACTGTCTATTTCTAGGGATCTCTGTTGACATATGAGGGTGTCTGTTTTTTGTACATTCCTAGTGTTTAATGTACCTGTACACCTGCTACATGTAAAGACTACTTTTTCTGTTAGTTGTCCAGTGATACCACTGCACCTCTTATGTGTACAAGCTTGCACTGGGTACACCTTATGGAGTTTCTCTAGACACCTTTTCTACATATCAAGCAAGGCCATCTCCTTGAAGGTACTTGCGATTTGTCTGTTTTCCTACTTATCAGTACTTTGGTCTTTGCTATGTTAACTCTAAGGCCCTTTGATTCCAAATCTTGCTTCCACTGAAATTTCTTCTCTAGTCTGGTAGTGATAAGAACAAAGCCATCAGCATAGAGAAGCTCCCAGGGGCAGTCAGTCTTAAGTTCCTCAGCTTGGGAGACCATGATAAATAAGAGGGTGCTAAGAACTGGCCCCTGGTGGACTCTTACTTGTACACTAAATTCCTTGCCATACTTATTGGTTATTCTCACTTTACAAATGGCATCCCTGTACACACCTTCCACAGCTCTCACTAACCACTCATCTATCCTTAGCTTCCACATTGCCCACTAAATAAGGGATCTTGTCAAAGGCTTTCTCCATGTCAACAAAAGCCAGAAACAGAGGTTTATAGTTTCAAATTCAGTCCTACTGCATGACACCATGGGCAAGTGTCTTCTACTATAGCCCTGGGCCAACAAAAGAATTATTTAATGGATTTGGTAGACAGAAACTGAAAGAGGTATGTGTGCGTGCACGCACGCATTACTGTCTCCTTACCTTGACATTGCATGATTATCGTGAGTGTCACTATCATGCAGGCAGTGACCTTTGTTTCCAATTTTCTGAGATATGCCTGGTCATGAGGAAATATTACCTTACTTGAAACAGGTGAGGATTAGTGACAGGTAAAATTTGCCTCTATGAATTCCATCCAATCCATATGGGCATGGAAAAGTGGACATTAAACGATGATGATGATGATGATGATGATGAATCAGTAATGAGAAAGAACATTTAGAGCATGTAAAAACTAAGACATCATGCTATCATTAAGATCTGAAATCTAAAATCATCATCAGGAAGTAACAAGCTCACAATCTGCAGCAGATTTCACAGTCTGTTTTGGCATGATTTCTATGGCTGGATGCCCTTCCTGACACCAACCACTTTACAGAGTGTACTGGGTGCTTTTTATGTGGCACCTTGCTTTTAGGATCTCAATTCTGCTGTGGTGGGTGGGTCTTCTCAAATACAGCAATGCACCACATATCTCAATCCTGTCATCTCCTTTGTAACATTCAGCATTTTCAGATTGGCCTTCAATACTTAGTTCTATGTTTTCCTGTGCTTGATCTTACTAAAATCTTATGGCTTCACATATGTGAAGTTATGGTTTGTCAGCAATTCATAGAAACCACTGTTACATTGTTTGATTTAGTCTGTCATAAACAATTAGTCCAAGTGAGTTGGTTTGTTTACATGAACTTTAAGATAAGAAAAGCCAAAGAGTCATTTATATATGCAGATAAGAGAAAATATTGCTGCAGATTTTGGGAAAAACAATAAGCACAAAACTCAAAGCAGATAATAATTTATTGATTGTTGTCCACAATGTTATGATGACACTTCTGTTATTTTAAGTCATTTGTCAGACATTCAACAAAGAATCCTCCACAAAATATAAAAGCAATGTTTAAAACTGTAACAACCATTCTTTGTACTTAGCATGTCTCTGTACTACAAGTCAGGAAACAAGTTCTTTATTAACTGTGTTTTTGGTACAATTGAAGCCATTTATGGTTTCTTTATTCGTTCAGCAACTCTGTGAGATGACCTGGAGCAGGAACTTAAGGTTTCCATCAAGCTTGAATTAGGAAAACACTTCACATCACTAAATGAAAGAGAAGTAATGAATATTGTACATGAAAAACTATATGAGTTGCCAGAAGTGTTAATGTAGCTGAAAACAAAATGTGGTGCTTGTAATATTCTGTAACCTGTTTTCATTTGATTTTCTTGTGCTCTTGCATTTTGAGAAAATTCTTTTAACATTTAACAACATTCACTACATCCAAGGAAAGGCATGGCTGTCTGATTAAGGAGCGTGCTTTGAAACTGTGATTAGGGGTCCAGCTACTCTTGTATGGACACTGTCAACTTGTATTCTCCACTATTGCTATATGTTGTGAGTGAAATTGGTGGAGGGAAACTGGAAAAAGCTTATTGTGTATGTGTGTATATCACCTTCATCAATTAACTTCCGTTTTTGCTACATATTGCTACATTTTGTGAGTGAAATTGGTGGAGGGAAACTGGAAAAAGCTTATTGTGTATGTGTGTATATCACCTTCAGCAATTAACTTCCGTTTTCCATGCTGGCACGGGTTGGACAGTTTGGCAGGAGCTGGCCAGCCAGAAGCCTGCACCAGGCTTTTTTACGGCTGGATGCATTTAATACCAATCACCTTATGTGTGTGTAAGTGAGAGACTGAACATATATTTTCCTTTGTCTTTACATGTGTGCATTGATAGTAAATAAAAGTCTCACCATTCATACAAACTGTGTCATGTGTTTGCAGTCCTATGTGAAAGAACATTCGATAGACTTATGATTGCTACTTTGCTTGGAAATAGGTGATGATTGGCATCTGGAAGGGCATCAGACCATAAAAAATTTTGCCTCTGTGAAGTTTCATTTGATTCATGCAAGCATGGAAAAGTAGAAGTGGTGATGACAATTGCAAGGACACTGGCTTCTGTTATAGTTATTATTGTCGTTATTAAGTCAGTTAGCTGGTAGTATCATTAGCATGCTAGACTAAATGTTAGCTGTCTTCACATATTGAGTTCAAGTTCCACTGACGTTTGCCTTCATCCTTTTGGAGTCAATAAAATTAATACTAGTTGAGCACTGGGGTCAAGCAACTTACCCACTCCCTACAAAATTTCAGGTTTTGTGCCTATAATAGAAAGAATTGTTATTATTACTACTATTCTTTTAACTCAGGTTTTGTTGAAACTCCTGAAGTTTTACATGTATAACAAGCTTCCTATCTGCAGTCTATGGTACCATGTTATTCTCTTCAGCTTTCTAATGCTTTCCTGATGATTCTGGCCATGCCAAGGTGGCAAACATTTTGCAACAGCTCTCCTGGGCTCTCTATTCCCATTTCCTTTATATTCCTCTTAATACCTTCTGATACTGTCCCCAAAGCCCCAACAATAATTGACACTATCTTCATCATTTTCATTTCCAAAGTCAAGCTATCTTGTATTTAAGAGGATTGTATATGTTTATTTTTCGCCTTCTTTAACTATTGATGGATCAAAAGGGCACACAACATCAATTATGTAGTACAAATGGTTCACCTTGTCCACCACTGATAGGTCCAGCTTGTTGTGCCCAAGCACCTGACCTGTTTGATTTGGGAAATCAGACAGGATTTTGCAAATCCTTGACTCAGCCACTCTCTGTGGTTTGTGTTTGTACTACATCTTGTCTCTCTCTCTTTGACCCCCACTTTTCACTCAGTTTCCAGTGCTGCACTTTTGCTATCTCATCATGTTGCCACAACATTATCATCATCATCATCATTATTAATAAAGCAGTGAGCTGCCAGAATCGTTAGAATGCTGAGTAAAATGCTTAGCAGCATTTTGCCTGTTTTCATGTTCTAAGTTCAAACTCTGCCAAGGTCAACTTTACCTTTCATATTTTTGAGAGTTGATAAAATAAGTACCAGTCAAGCACTGGGGTTGATGTAATCAACTTGTCCCCTCCGCCAAATTGCTAGCCTTGTGCCAAAATTTCAAATCCTCATCATTATTATTACTATTATTGTTATTATTATTTTGTTTTCGTTTTTTGTTTTGTGTGCTGTAACTCATTCTTTGATATTGTCCTTCATGTGTTGGGCCTTTGTAGTCAACAAAAGAAATCATTATTATTGTCTAAGTAAGTCCTTATGAATAAGGACTTGCTTGAACTGTGACAATCAGTCCAATACCCATGCCAGCAAGGAACTGGGCATACCATGATGGTGTTTCTATATTTAAAGAATTAGTAATTATTTTTAAGAAATGACATCAAATTTTCAGAAACATTTGTTGATCAAATATATTAATTTTAAAAATTAATGTTCTTATTTTATCAGACACATTCATTCAGAAAACTCGTAAATCCTATATGGACTCACGGGCTCGGAAGAATTTGTCTAGTATCAATACAGAACTTCAAGATGTGCAACGAATTATGGTACAAAATATTGATGATGTTTTACAACGTGGAGAGGCCCTAAACAGTAAGTAACACAGAGAAAACATTATTCTTCCTGTTAAATTTATTTTTACTTTTTTTGTTTTTGTGTTTATCTATATTTCGGTGGGGGTGGGTGGGGTCACAGTTGATAGTGCCTGTTTACCAGGTTACAGGTCAGCAGTTTGTATCTTGTCTTCAACTCTGTACTGAGTTCTTAGCCAGAACACTTAATAGTCCGAAGGTTTTACATAACCTTTTTAATGCCAAACTGCCTGAGACTGCCAACTTTGTGCTATTTCTAGCAGATTTAGTGACCATGTTAAGGCTCCCTTGTTGATGCTTTGCATGTACCTGCTTGGTATGGCTTTTTTTGTTACTTTAGTGAAAGATGTAGGTTCAGGCATGGCTGTGTGGTTAAGAAGTTAGCTTCAGAATTGTGTGTGTGTGTGAGAGAGAGAGAGAGAGAGAGTATTTATCCCTGACATAGATGTATGTTAAGTATTCCTGTAGCTCCATTAAAGGAACTCTCTGGCTCATTTAAATGTGACTAAATATTCTATGGATGTTTGTATTCTTAATATAACTTTTAGGCAGAATCATCATAACACAAGTTTGTAATTCAAAGTGACAGCATTGAATCACAGGAATAGTCTATTAGATGAGCTTCTGCACAGTTTTATCTACCCCAAGTTTGAGTTACTCCAACTTGCACAAGTTCAAATTCTGCCAAGGTCAACTTTTCTTTTCACCCTTTCAGGGTTAATAAAATAAGTGCCTGTTGAGCATTGGGGTCGATGTAATTGACTATATGTCACCCTCAAAAATTTCAGGCCTTTTGACTGTAGTAGAAGGGAAAGAATTATTTATTTAGATTTTGTTTTTGATTTATCAAAATCTTTAAAACTGTATAGATAAAAACTAATTATTTTTCTTTCTTTTCTATTTGTGATTTCAGCTTTAGGCAGTAAAGCCAGTAATTTATCAATATTGTCACAACAGTATAAGAAGGATGCAACTTACTTGAATCTCCGGTCCACTTATGCAAAGGCTGCTGCCGTTGTCATTGTCATTGTTGTTCTAATGTTGTTTATTCGCTTTCTCTGGTGGTAAACTCCTTTTAAAATCTGACCAAAACCCCTTATGGACTTTTTTTTACATTTTCACTACAATAGAAGATGTTTATACAGGGGACTTTGTTTCTCTACTAAACTATCCAACAGGAAAGCTTTCACAGGAGTGCTTTCATTGTAACAATAACAAAACAAAAACAAATTGTGAAAACTCTAGCTTATATATGAACTCATGACTAATCACTTAAACATTTTTATATTATAGCAAACATAATAAATATATGCTAATCGTAATATCTTTTTGCATGGGAAATATAAAATGGTATAGCCACAAGGTAAAAGAAAAGAAAAAAAAAGAGCTAAAAGATGGAGTATCCCTCCCAAAAATCCTTTATAAAAAGAAGAAAAATATTTTAAATGCATAGGAATTTGTCTCAAGAGACTTTTTTTTTTTTCACTTCAAAATTCTGTTTGAAACTAAACTTTGATTACATACAGTGTAAATGGAAACAGAGGAACACAAAATAGGTTTAGGGCTTTGATATTTTGAAGACTTCCCTCCTCCCCCCAAAATATAACATCTAATATGATATTGAAGAAATGTTTTTTTTTTCTTTCAGTTTTATCTCTATTAAAATTTTAAAGCTGTTGACTTCTTTTCCTAATTTCGACTTGTGGTTTTTCTCAAACAATATTTTCATTTTGAAGCATGCTGTTAATCAAAGCTTTTTGCTTTTTTTTTGAAGGGGTGAGGTTATGTGTATGTTTGTGTGTGTGCTAACTATTTTGTTCTTACTACAACAAATACTAATTATTAGGGTACTGGAGGGGTCACAGAACATTCATTTCAAGAGTTGTGAGACCGTTTCTTTCTTTGTTAAAGATAACAAATGATTCTCAGTTTAAGTTTAGGTCATTGTTTCAGTTAATATGTTTCTAATTAATAATTTTTTTATGCGACAGCGCCTTAAATTTTAAAAAGCTGAAAGGAATTGTTAGAGAAAAGTTTTGACTTTGTTGACATTTGATTGAACAAATAAAGATTTTCTAAATTTAAAAGTTTAAAATATTTTCTATGTATCAATGTAAGGTATATAAAATAACCTTTTTTTTTTTTTTTTGTCTGAGACTGGGTAGAACTATAAGGTAGAATGTATTGGCTGGTGAAGTTGGTGCAGGACTGTGTAACAAACTTGTCAAAATATTGAAATGATGGAAAGAACATCAGAAGTTCTCTGTCCTTACCTACCATCAATGCTCTTACATACCTTTCTGCTTATATCTGTCCTGCACAAAAAAAATCCTGTCTTTGTCCCATGGGTTTATTTCAACATCTAACCTAACAACTCACACTAAAAACTGGCCTAACTCAAGTATCATAATTGCCTGAAAATATTATGGATGATATTACTTTTTTTTTTTCATTTAGACAAATAAAAGGCATTTATTCTTGCTAAAACAAACTTTTGAATTACTTTAAATACTCATTTACAACTCTAAGTAGGTTTTATACATCTTAAATCCTTTCTGCACAATCACATTTATGTAGTGTGTCTTCTACTCTCTTACTACTTTGAACCAGTTCTTTTAGCCCTATACTTTTTAGTAAAGAGTTTTCTCTCTGATTCCTTTTGTTTTGATTTTCTTTCTTCACTTCTCAAAAATCATAATGTATGTATTTTCATTTATTTTCCTTAATAACGGATGACAGAGTTTCTAGTTCTTGTTTCACTCCCTACTGCCAACAAAGCAATGCCCACCTTTAACAAGCATGCATTGTGTTGAAGTCGTGCTGTTAAAATTTGATGTCTCTACTTATTGTGAAGACTGTAATTTCATATTATATTCAGTCATATCTCTTTTGTGTGTCTTCCTCTTTTTGTACAAATTCAATGATTAAGACATCATCTTGCCATCCCTCATAGTCAATTAAGACATCCATCTGGTGGTAGATACATATGTGGGATGAAGTATTGCATATCTGCTTGTAATCAGAACTCGTGTTGGGATTTCTAATAGTAAGGCAGAGACTTAACTGTTAGGGTGACTCTGGTTTGAGATTTAAGTACAGGAGAGTTTTCTATTTCCCATTGTTTTCTCCAACTCCACAAGTGAAACTGAATTCAGTATTACAAAGCAACAAATTCTTGACTCAATGAGGGAACCTCTATATGATCATTGGAGTTGCTAGAATTAACAGCCAGATTTCCCTTAAATCATATCCTACTATCTTAGAAGGAAGAATATGTGGATCATGCAGTCTTGGTAGACTGTTTGAAGAAAAGGTAGGAATGGTAATAGCTGGAAGGGATTAAAATTGAACACAGAAACAACAGTTTGTGGATTTCACTTGTTCATTCAACTGACAAATCATCTACTACAGGTTTGAATACATTTAACTGGGGCAAAATAAAAGAACAACTCAGTTTTATAGCAATGAGTTGTTGTTGTTGTTGCTATATGATAACTGTTTACGGCTAGGTGGGCTGAGCTATTTGAGAGTTCAGTTTTCTCAGCCACATATACTGTCCACACCCCAGCTACCTTATTTTCATGTTTCCACTATTTAAGAATACTTCAAAATAAATAGATAGCTATATATCAGTGACCAATTAGGTTAATGGTATAGGGTTCGATTATCTGTAGCCTCCCGCTGGCAGTGCCCCAGCGTGGCCACAACCTTTATACTGAAACGTATAAAAGTGTATAGAACCAGGATAGGTTAAGCAGTTTTAGCAAACCATTTGGTAAATTATAGTATCAGACCTTGTTCTATGAAATGTTACTGTTATAACTGCATCCACAACAGGATACTGTTAACCATGGTACACACACACACACACACGTGAATCTTTTGATTTCATGTTATGAGATATGGTAATTGCTCTAGAACTAATTAATAATTAACATTTTAATCACCGTTGTTTCTTACAACAAAAATTAAAATAATTTGTTTTAATTATAAAATTCATTATACAAAATATATTACTCTTAAACAAAATATATATAATTAGAAAAACAATGGTAAGTGTTGTGAGCAACAAGTAAACACTCAACAATGCTGGATCTCAGCCTGTTTTCCATTCCAAGTTGAAGTAATTTTACTTCACCTATATGTCCAATGCTTTTAGGAAAAGTGTGACTTTCATAAAGTCTGATTCCTGTCTTTTATAAATTCATAACATAGAAAGCAAATATAAATAAAGGAATAACAATAATATAAGCACTAATTAAGGATAAAAAAGTCAATTATTTATTAAATAAACTGCTGCATATACACCTTTATTATTTTGAGGTATTCTTTCTTATAATTTTACAAGGTTTTTTTTTTTCACTTTAAATCAAGAGAGTAATAAAAGTATATGAAAGTAAACATTTTGCAAAAAGGAAAACTTTTAAATGTAAATATTTAAAAATTTCATATTATATTAACCATGTAGTTAACTCCTATTTATTTTCACATTTAGGATCCACATGTTGGATACATTACTGTGATTGATTATAGAATATGTATGTATATATATATATATATATATATACATATATATATATATATATATGTTCATATGATATCTCCACAATGTGTTGATGAGATAAACATGTAATCGCTACCAAAATAGCAAGAGATTTCTCCCCAAAGGTCTAAAGTAGACTCCTTATGGATCAATCTCCTTGGTTATATATCAAAAATTTAAATGAGAGTTTTGACGCTAATATCCATTATTATTGAAGTTTATTCCTATGTCAACATAGCCAAATATAGCCTTATACAGAAATGTTGACATAGGAATAAACTTCAATAGTAATGGGTATTAGCGTCAAAACTCTCATTTAAATTTTTGATATATATATATATTGAAGTGACTTCCTTTTACTTTCTCAATGGAGACAACAAACCAAAGAATATTCCTAGAATATATGTTAACTATTGAGGACAGGTGAATTTTGCATCATAAAGTGTCCTACTCATAAACAATAAAAAACAAAAAAAAACTTGCATCAAACTTGAATTCTTAATCTGTGTGACCTGATAGTTCCTCCTCAGGCAATTCACTTCTACATACTTAACATGAATTAGTTAATAATATCCATTTGTTGCAAATAAACACTGATATAGTAATTAAACGTTGGTCAATAATTAGAATCTAGAACATCATCTGTTGCCTCCAGTTATTATTAAGAATAATAATTGATCAATGTGGCCTGAGTCAAAAGAAGGTGGTGCCACATGTTTAAAAGTAGTATTTAATTTAACTATCACAGTATTTTTATATAAATAGATATTTAAATTATCATTAATCATAAAAGAAAATGTCAATGTTTGTTTTGTTACAAGAGCAGTTTCATAATACTGTTGATCTCTAGAGCTGTATTTAATTGCTAGATTTCTTACACTACTTATTTAGTTTTCTTCCTTCTTCTTGGCATGTCTTTTTTCATCTTAGCATCAATTATACTTTGAGATATTTTCTTTATGGCACTTCTGCTCAAGACTTCTGGTTCATCCTCTCGACTACTTTCACTCTCTTTGGTAATTAACATGAAATGAGAAATAATAAAATAATATAGAGAAGTTAGCATTTTATCCATCTCTTTTGCATAAGACTGCTTACAATAATAATAACAGCAATGTTCAGTTAAGAAATACAAATTGTTGAAGGGATAAAACTCACCAGCATAGATGTTTTCAAGTTGTGTGGAAAGCTTAACACGTGTATTATATGCAGGAAGTCTGCTTTCAATATTGATATGGAACTGAAATTCAGACATAAATATTGCATATTAGAATTACTGCTATTTATTTAGATATAATAAGTAAAATATCTGGGGAATTGCTCACTTCAAAAACTTTTTTTATTTGTATATAATTCTGCCTGTTTTATTATTTTTTTATATAATTATATTCTAATACAAATCAAATGCAAGAATATTTTGTCATTATCTTTGTTGCACGTCTTTTATACTCTAACTTTTGCTCTTCTAACATTTTCAACTCTAACCTTCTTCTAAACAGCAATTCTGTTACATTTGAAGTTGAGAATAATGATGGTGGAAAAGAAGAAAGAATGCACAGCTATTTCTCTGTTCATCTTACAGGGGTGTTAGAATACCTTTCAGTTGTGGTCTCTCTGATTTACTCACTATTTTGAGTTTGAAAAGAAAAGGCTTTTCAGCTTTTTTGTGATAGTAGCTTTTAGCAGTTCGTTATATATTTTCTAGGACTATAATGTCCTAAAGATCTTGACAACTATGACCACTGCTAATTGGTACTGGGTAAAAATATCGTCATCATACAATCTTAGATGAGGTATTTTTCAGGTTGTATATCTCTTTGATAACTATAGACTCAATTGTATGGACAGATGTTGATTACTGTTAATTTGAGTTACAGCTTCTGTACAAGTAACAACAAACTATTACAATATGTTGCCTTATATACAATTTTTAAATAAATAATAAATATGCACAAATTTAAGGCAAGGTTTTTTTTTCAATTTTCTATCAAAAAAGAAAAGGGTTGCTTTATTGCTTTAAAAAGATTTCCATTATAAAAATAGAGGCTGACCTATATTTTGGTGTTTATATATATATATATATATATATATATAAGAAAGCTCATAACAAGCAAAGAGTTATACAAAACCGTGTATATTTCAGGCACAAAGGCCTATATTCAGAAGGAAACAGTCTAAGAAATGTGTAGTAAATAAAGAAAACTTCCAACTACTCATTTCTTGGATTGCTTCCTTCTGAAGATAGGCCTTTGCACGTAAAATATACAGGGTTTTGTAGAACTTTCTGCATTGTTAGCGTTTTTATTACCCTTTTCTTTTTATACTACTGTACTACAATGCTTCAAGCGAACTACAACACTCATATATATATTCGGCATAGACAACTTTTCTAATATTATAAACAAATGCATCTAACCCATCTACATGTCACATCTGGCCCGTTGTTCCTTTCTATCCATCACAGTTGTTAAAAACTGAAAGAACACCGTAATAGTTTTTTTTAAATCTCACTAACATAAAGATTAAAACCTGTGGAATATTCTACATCAGTCCAAACCCATGTCATTATGGAAAAACAAACCAATAGGAGTGGTAATGGTTTATTAATTAAATTCTAGCATACAAATTGTGTCTATACCAAATATTTAGAATGAGATCACCTGAGTCACTGATCACTGAAGATTTTATTATCAATACTTTAACACAAGCGATGTGGCATTAGGTACTTATGCAGACTATCTGCTTATTTATCATTGCTGAAACCTTTCCCCATTTGTACAGTAATTCTAACATAAGTTGATATCTTGTATCTGCTCCAACACTGCAGTTTGGGTTAAATTGTCTTCTACCTGGAACCTACCCAATTCTTAAGTGCATGATAGAGGTATGTGATACGTTTTTAGGTGCTAATCTCTGCAAATAAATCTCAACAATATGCACATTTCTCCATCATGACAAGCAGATGATATTGTTGCTCACATATACTTGTCAGTTTGCACACAAATTTATTTCTTACCTCCTCGTCTTCCATTTGCTTCTGAACTTTCTCCAAGTCCACATCATGAAAGTCATCCATGAGCTTCAGCAGTTTCTCTTCACATAAAGCTAATTGATCAAGAACATACTCATTTGAAGAAGGGGAAAGTTTTGTTGATGCTGTGTACCCTTTTGGCTGCAGTAGTGAAAGGGAGAACAAACTGAATCACCAGATGATATTTCACCCCTTTAACATTCTTAATATGTTTCAGTCTATTAATAATCTCAGTCATTGTATTAGATATATATTCAAATAAAAACACATACATACATACATATATATATGTCATGAACTAACTGTTACTTTCTCAGATGCAGCACGGAATTTTGTCAGTGAACAGGTCACTGTTTCAAAGCGACGAAAATATTTCAACAAATTAAATTTAAATGTTGAAGTGAATTAAGAAAATAAGATTCTTATTGAAATTTGTTAAGGAGCTTTTCTATTACTGTTGAAGAGTTTTTATTATAAGTCGGTGTACTGTGTGATGTCAAGATCTAACATTTCAGACACTTGTTACAAATATAAAGAAAGTAATGATTTAAAGTGAAAGAATGATAAGGAAGAGAAGTAGTGTGTTAGATGAACAAAGAGGGAGGAAGCAGAGCAAGAGGATCAAAATTTATAAGCAAGATGAAAATCAAATGAAGTGAAACGAAGGTAATAAGTAAACTGGAAATCAAATCTTGTCATAATACATCACATGTATGTGTATATAGATAGATAATGTGTGTATGTATGTATGTATAAATGAGTGTCTGCTTTCTTTTGTAATTGGCTGTAAATAACCTAAGTCACTTATATCCTCAGAAGGGAAATAATTCCCTAAAGAAGCATAATTCATGGGAAGTAAAGCCCTTCAATAGATAGACAATGACTACCTTAATAGGTGATAGTGTTGATGTAACAGACTAAAAATCTCTTGAAGGGTGTGCCCCTGCATTGTTACAGTCCAATATTATAGCTCTATCAACAAATGATAACAAAAAAATAGAAAATACTTCTATAAAGTGTTTATGTACAGCACAAGCAGTGTCAGTCACTGCGGGTTTTGAACATTTGTGCTGTTTATAAATCTATCAATTTATCTATCATCTGTGTGTGTGTGTGTGTATGAAGACAATGAACATATAAAGAGACAACACAGGAAGGGCAATGGTTGACAAATATGGTATATATGTACACACACACGCCTAAAATACACATACACACCTACAATACAGGCAGTATAAAATTGAAACCTGAGAAATACAAAAATATAAAATGAAAGACATACTGTTTTTAGATGAGAGAGTCTATCAGCAAGATGGTCAATACCAGATTTGACTTGCAATAAGATTTTAGACATTTTCTCCAGTTTATTTTCAATTTCAGACCTACTAGTTTCTTCTTCCTGTAATTTCTCTTGGAATTCTTCAAGCATTCTTTGTCCTCTGAAGAGAAATAATGAACAACATTCATCATCATCATCATTTTTTAACGTCTGTTGTCTATGCTGCCATGGGTTGGACAGTTTTACCAAAGCTGAGGAACTGCACCAAACTCCAGTCTGATTTGGCATGGCCTTTCCAAACGCCAACCACTCTAAAAGTGTAATGGGTGCTTTTACATGCCACCGGTACAGGTGCCAGTTGCGTGACACTAGTATCTGCCACAACTATAGCTTGGTGGGTCTTCTACTCAAGCATGGTGTATTACTGAAGGTCTCGGTCATTTGTTATTGCCTCCACTCGAATATTGAAAGAAAGAAAAACAAGGGTGACAGACAGATGTGTAAATTAGCAATGCTAATTACTCAGAAACACCATCTATGTAAAAATATAATAATTAAGTTTCTGCTAAAATATTTAATGTGCTAAAAATTATTAATCTTATTAGAAATGCTGATGTGCCGAGAAAAAGATAACATTTGCTCAGGTCAAGAAGACACATGTTTTTGAGTATGTGTGTAGTTCACTTCACGACCACATGGTTTCAGGTTCAATCCCACAGCATAACATTTTTGGCAAGTGTCTTCAACACTTTGAGAATGAATCTGTCAGAAAGAAACTATGCAGAAATCCCATTATGAATGCATTTGTATGTGTGCATGCGTTTGTAGAGCCGATGTTGGGATTTTATGCTCCCATATCTAAGGGATCCAGCAAAAAGAGACCAGTAGAATAATTTCCAGATTTAAAATTAGTACTAGGGTGGTTTCATTGACTGAACTCTTCAAGATGATACTCCAGCATGGTCACAGTCTAATGACTGAAACAAATAAAAGAATATGTATTCATACATGACCTCCTTCCATTCAGCCATGTCCTATGATTGCAAAACTTACTTCTTCACTTTTGGCATGAAACTATTCAGTAATGAATGACATTAATTGGTTATCACAAGACAGGGGAGGAGATGGTTGAATACATCGACCCCAGGGTTTGGCTGGTACTTATTTTCATTGACCCCGAAAGGATGAAAAGCAAAGTCAACCTTGATGGCATTTTGAATGCAGAACATAAAACCAGAAGAAATGCTACAAAGCACTTTGTTCAGAGTACTAACCATTCTGCTAGCTAGTCACCTTAAACAAACAAACAAACAAATAAATAAATAATAATAACAATAATAATAACAACAATAATAATAATATGCACATTCTATTACCTAATATATGAATGTCTGTTTTTTTTTTTTCTTTTCTGACTCATGATGAGCACATATATATAAATGTGTGTGTGTGTGTGTGTGTGTGTGTGTGTGAAGAGAGAAAAAAAAACAGAGATTCAGAGTCAGTGAAAGAAAAAGAAACAGAACATCAGTTTATTCCTCTTACACTTTCCTTCCTGCTGATTCTTCAACTCTTTCTTATAGTTACACCTCTTCTTTTTCCATATAATTTTACTTTTTTTTCTCAACTCTTCACTATCCTCCCCACCACCACCACCATCATCATCATCATCATCACAATAATCATTTCTCATGACTCTTAACACACAATCATTATGGTCCTTTTATTCTTCAATTACACCCACGTCCTCTTCAGTCTCACAACATCTGTTATTGAAGCAATCAAATGCTTATACTCCCATGTCCAGCACCCACAACCTGGTCATAAGATATTTCTCACACAATACAAATGAGCCAGCAAAAAATTTTTTTTAAACAAATCTGTAGGTGTAAGTATATTGATATGTGTTAGCGAAATTGGAAACTTGTATGTTTATATATATATTTGATGATGATGATGTTGTTGTTGTTGGTGGTGGTGGTGGTAGTGACTAGCATCAGACTAATTCTTCATCTTCATCATCATCACTGTCGTCGTCGTCAACAACAACATTATTTTAATGTCCACTTTCCCATGCTTGCATGGATCAGACTAAGTTTATTGAGGTAGATTTTCTACAGCAAAATGCCCTTCCTTCCACCAACCTTTACCTGTTTCCAAGTGTGACAATATTTCTCCATGGCTAGATATGTTCATTACAGAATATTGGAAATGAATGGCACTGCTTGTATGACAGTGACAATCATATTACAACTGTCATGCAATGTCAAGACAAGGAAACAAACATAAATACACTCACAGCCACATTGGTATACATACATGCATACATACATACATAAATAAATAAATAAATAAATATATATATATATATATATATATATATATATATATATATATATATATATATATATATATATATATATATATTCAAAACTATTGAAAAGGTTGCAAGACGCAACGAAAATTTTAGAAAAATAAAAAAGAAATAAGTGGAAATTTTACCAGTGCATGTGTTAAAATTATAAGGCATTAAAAGAGAATGACTCTTCCCAGACACAACAGAATATGTTTCAGCACATGCACTCACATAAAGAATCTTGCAAACCAAATCCCAAAATGAAATATATTAATTAAGTTATAGAATTATATATATTAATCAAGTCATAGAGTGACGAATGGTTTCACATCCAAAAAGGCCATAGCTTCGCAGATGTGTCATCAGACTCTAAAGCCAAAGAGAAATGTATGGCTCAGTAATAGAGCATTGGGCTCACAATCATGAGGTAGTGAGTTCAATTCCCAGACTGGGCTGTGAGTTGTGTTCTTGAACAAGATACTTTATTTCACGTTGCTTCAGTTCACTTAACTGTAGAAAAGAGTCACAATGTCACTGGTGCCAAGCTGTATCTGCCTTTGCCTTTCCCTTGGATAACATCGGTGGCATAGAGAGGGGAGGCTGGTATGCATGGGTGACTGCTGGTCTTCCATAAACAACCTTGCCTGGACTTGTGCCTCAGAGGGCAACTTTCTAGGTGCAATCCCATGATCATTCATGACCAAGGGGGATCTTTACTCTTTATAATATATATATATTACAGGATTCTTTCAGTTTCCATCTAGCAAATCCACTCACAAAGCTTTGGTGAGCCTGAGGCTATCGTAGAAGACACTTGCCCAAGGTGCTGTGCAGTGGGATTGAATCTAGAACCCAGAACTATGTGGTACAGAAGCAAACTTCTTACCACATAGCCATTCCTGTGCCACAATTCTGATTGAAGAAATCTATGATTGAATACATTCCAGCCATGACCACCCTGGCTTCTGAGCTTTATGTAGGACTATTGCAGTCTAATGTACTCTTAGCTTCCCTTACATGCTAGTGTACCGATTGAGGGTGATTTGGATGCTATTTCTAGCCTGTAAAGTAACTATAGAGAAGTTGCCTCATTAGCTCATTTTTGTAGCTGTTATCATGGATATTGTTGCTTTTAGCTGTGGTTTGCCCTGATCGAGCAGACATATGATCAAAGATGAATCTGGTTCTACATTATCCAATATGTTCTTTAAGTCAGAGTGAGATTTTGATGAAGATTTGGCTGCTATTTCCAGCAAGTCAACTGTATAGAATAGAAGTGGGAAAATTTTTTTTTCAACCAGGAGATTTTTCTTTCTACAATAGGCACAAAGACTGAAATTTGGGGCGAAGGGAGCTTGTCAATTACATCAACCCCAGTGTTCAAGTGGTACCTTCTTTTTTCTCAACCCCCAATAGGATGAAAGGCCAAGTTGACTTCAGCAGTATTTGAACTCTGAACATAAAGCTAGAAGAAATGCTGCCAGTTCACTGCTTTCACCACGGTTAGTCCATTATAAACACATCAACCCATTAAGTCCCAGAGTACTTAAGTTTCTGAATATTACTTCTAAATTTTCACAGATGATTGAAAAAAGGTTAAAATGAAAAAATAATTATTAAAACTCCTTTACTCTTAGTAGAAATGGAAATACTCGGTGTCCTATAAATAAAACACTAAGACCATGTGATATAGCTTATTTAATGTTCTCGTTTAGTGTCCTATTTATAGGACAGTGGGACTTAATGGGTTAAGAACTGAACTAGTAGTAGTAGCAGCAGTAACTATACTAGTTATATTTGTTGTTGTTTAGCCCCAGGTCAATCCTAATTAAGCAGACCTATGATAAAAACTGTTAGAACTTGACCATTCTGTCCTTTTGTCTTTTTCTCAGACATTGTGTTACCTAAGACTACTTGTGCAAAATGTGTTTTTTTTTTCTTTGAAGGTGGTGGGATGAAATTCGAGGGAGATTTGACTGCTACATCTAGCACAATGAGCAACCATTACAGATTCTCTCTCTCTCTCTCTCTCTCTCTCTCTCTCTCTCTCTCTCTCTCTCTCTCTCTCTCTCTCTCTCTCTCTCTCTCTCTCTCTCTCTATCTATCTATCTATCTATCTATTTCTATTTATCTGTCTGTCTGTCTATCTGTCTGTCTAGCTATCTGTCTATCTATCTATCTAGCTAGCTTTTAATGTATTCATTTCCACTGCTATCTGTTTGACAAAATTAACATGTGTTTCTCTTTCAATATTTCCCACTCCTAGCAGCAACAACAATAAGATTATTACCCATTATTAGCAGGAAGCACTGTGCTGAATTCCATAACTCATTCAATTGGGTCATTAAGATATCATTGAAAGGTTCAAGTAGTGCATCTAGAGAAAGTCAACTTAACAGGGGTCCATCTTAGACACACTATTTTAGAAAAGAGAGTGGCTGTGTGGTAAGTAGCTTGCTTACCAACCACATGGTCTCAGGTTCAGTCCCATTGCGTGGCACCTTGGACAAGTGTCTTCTACTATAGCCTTGGGCTGACCAAAGCCTTGTGAGTGGATTTGGTAGACGGAAACTGAAAGAAGCCTGTCGTATATATGTGTATATATATATATATATATATATATATATATATATATATATATATATATATATATATATATATATATATATATATGTATGTATGTATGTATGTGTGTGTATATGTTTGTGTCTGTGTTTGTCGCCTCAACATCGCTTGACAACTGATGCTGGTGTGTTTACATCCCCGTAACCCAGCGGTTCGGCAAAAGAGACCGATAGAATAAGTACTAGGCTTACAAAGAATAAGTCCTGGGGTCGATTTGCTCAACTAAGAAGGCGGTGCTCCAGCATGGTCGCAGTCAAATGACTGAAACAAGTAAAAGAGTAAAAGAGTAACAGTTATATCACTTGTTAAGGTTATCTCTGCAGCTTTTCAATAGAAATACTAGTCAGCACTGATTTTGTTACATTTCATATCAGAGACACCTGATGGAAACAACAATGACACCAAAGATGAAAAATGGGTAATGGGCATATACACCCAATATCCATGTCCCATTTTCTATCTCATTGTTGATTATATTAGGTATACTCGGATATGAAACATCATAACAAATCAGTACTGGCTATTATTTCTATAAAATACCTATAGAAAGAGTCTTAACAAGGCGTAGGAGTGGCTGTGTGGTAAGTAGCTTGCTTACCAACCACATGGTTCTGGGTTCAGTCCCACCTTGGGCAAGTTTCTTCTACTATAGCCTCAGGCCAACCAAAGCCTTGTGAGTAGATTTGGTAGACGGAAACTGAAAGAAGCTCATCGTATATATGTGTGTATATATATGTGTGTGTGTGTGTATGTTTGTGTGTCTGTGTTTTCTCCCCCCAACATCGCTTGACAACCGATGCTGGTGTGTTTACGTCCCCGTAACTTAGCGGTTCGGCAAAAGAGACCAATAGAATAAGTACTAGGCTTACAAAGAATAAGTCCTGGGGTCGATTTGCTCGACTAAATGCGGTGCTCCAGCATGGCCACAGTCAAATGACTGAAACAAGTAAAAGAGTAAAAGAAAAAAAGGACTCATTATATTGAATGTTATTGATATTGGATGGAAACATGGGGTTCTGCAGTTCCGCAGTGCCTATGCACAAGCCACCACTGCTTGGGTAGGACAATAACAACCTACAAACACAAATTACAATATAACACACAAATTACCTTGACAATTTGGTTTCTCCTGTATATTTCATTTCTTCAAATGTCTTTTGAAGTTTTGCCTTTTCCTCTCTCAGAAGAGAAATTTGTTTTTCATTTTCTTGCTTCAGCTCTTCTAAATGAGCTGTTGTTGCTCCTTGGTTTTCAAATCGACTTACAACTTCCTTGAAAGAGTCCAAAATATAATGATATGTAATTTAAAATGCCAATTGGAAAATCATGCTGTTATATATATATATATATATATATATACATACAGGGTGTGATGGGTGAATTGTCGCCATTTTATATTTTTGATTTCACACATGCGCATTGTTTGTGTTTGATTTTGTCGACTACACACTATAGTAGGGTCAGCTGGACACCATCTGGGAGGAAAACAGCACCATGACACAATTCACTCTGACAGAAATTTGGAAACAACATGCTATACTGCTTGGCATTTGTGCTGGAAACTCCAATACGAAGCGCTGGAAGCTCCAATATGAACATGTACTGAGAGTAATAAAAATCAAACATCCAGTCAACATCATGGTATTTGGAATGATCACTAGTGATGGTAACATTATACCTCCATTCATCTTCTCACAAGGTCTCACACTCAACACAGAGGCCTACATCAAGTGCTCGAGGAGGTGGTGCTGCCCTGGGTCAAGAGAGTGGTTGCTGAATAACCCCATGTCTGGCAACAGGACTCTGCACCATGCCACACAAGCAGGAGAACCCAGGCAGGTCTGTCAGATAATTTCTGCAACCATATCACCCCTAACATCTGCCCACCTAACTCCCCAGACTGCAACCCCCTTGATTATTATGCGTGAGGCACAGTTGAGTGAGAGACCAACAAAACTCCTTGTAACACCAAAGATGAACTGTAGGCAAGGATTATGGCAGCATTCACCAACTTAAACAAGGAAACCATTCAGAAGAGATGCAGGAGATTCCAAAGTCGTCTGGAGGTTGTGGTTGAAGCCAATGGCTATTTTATTGAATAAATTTACTCATTATTATTTCAAAATATTTTTATGTAATTTTGGTAAATATATCTGATAAAATGAAATGTTAGTGTTATTTTCATTTTTGCGTAATTTAGACGACAGTTCATTCATCGCATCCTGTATATATATATATGTATATATATATATATATATATATATATATATATATATATATATATATATATATATATATATATACACACATGTGATCCTTTGTGTGGGCTTGTATGCGTGCACATATTGAATGTTTTGATATTTTCACACAAAATTTGGCATACTTTTGCTGGCACATCAAGGAGTTCACAGATGTAGCCCAGCCCTGGTTTTAACTCTTTGCAGATCTGTGACAAGAATATAATTCCTTTTGATGTTCTTAATGTCTGTGAAATTTCTAACTCATTCAAGAAGGCAACTGAATGGTTAAGAATTTTAAAATGTTACAGCATATATTAGTTACAAGTCTAGGAAAAGAGTTTGGTAGTCTAATCACCTCATATTTTTCTTGCTTTTCTTTCCTTTAGCATATAAAAAAGAAGAATAAGAAGCATTAATTGAAGTGTTAGATTATCAAACTTTATTTTCTAAGTCTTGTAACAAGAATATGCTGTAGGAGTTTCAAATTCTTAACTATTTAGGAAGGCAACTGAATAGTTGCCTTCTGAAAGTGTTTAGAAATTTAGCAAAAGTGAAACAATATCTAAATGAGCTACGTTCTTGTGTTTTAGACCAAGAATCTGAAAAAGGTTTAAAACCCGGGCTTAGAGGTAGCATCTGTGATCCCTTGGCACATTGGGCAAGTGTCTTCTACAATAGCTTTGGGTGCTGACCAAAGCCTTGGGAATGCAAAGCAAAAGAAGCTTGTCATATATTTGTATATTCTCTTTTACTCTTTTACTTGTTTCAGTCATTTGACTGTGGCCATGCTGGAGCACCGCCATTAGTCGAGCAAATCGACCCCAGGACTTATTCTTTGTAAGCCTAGTACTTATTCTATCGGTCTCTTTTGCCGAACTGCTAAGTTACGGGGACGTAAACACACCAGCATCGGTTGTCAAGCGATGTTGGGGGGACAAACACAGGCACACACACATACATATATATATATATATACATATATACGACGGGCTTCTTTCAGTTTCCGTCTACCAAATCCACTCACAAAGCTTTGGTCAGCCCGAGGCTATAGTTGAAGACACTTGCCCAAGGTGCCACACAGTGGGACTGAACCTGGAACCATGTGGTTGGTAAGCAAGTTACTTACCACACAGCCACTTCTACGCCTAATTTATATATATATATATATATTTCATGAGTTAGATACAGAAGGGAAAAATAGACGAAAACTGGGCAAAAATATAACGGACAGAAAAGTGAGATAAAAACATGATACAAGGAACATTTGCAGCTTATTTTCTCATCAGTTGGTTTCCAAGACATGTTAGTGGTTTCACACTATATATACATATATATATATATATATATATATATATATATATATATATATATATATATATAAATATAAACGTAAGGCTCTATTTACCTATCACCACTATCACACCACCACATATATTACACCCAATAATTACTTCTCCTACATTTCGCACACCACAAACTTCGAATATACCCTTCAACACTCTGAAGAGATCGGCCAAACTACTGGCTGGATCGAAACGTGCGTAAGTGACTATGACATAATATACAAAATGACTCATTACATAACCTAAACCTCCACACTGACTCATTTCACAAGCTCCACATAATAAAACAACGGCTATCTAGTCCAACGAAAATGCTTTTTCTTGTATTTGTTGCTCCATTCTCCAAGTAAATACATAAACTACGGTTTAAGCAACATATTACCTGCCTCTGGACGCCCTCTTCCCAAGACGGTACCCATACAGGTGATCCCCAAGAGTGCCTCCAGATTTAAACATCCCCTGGTTGCTTGGATGCTTCAGACTACCCCTGAAGGATCGAGGCAAACCTACCACTTACCTATTCACATACCCCTGACTAAGACTGCCTTAGTCAGCTTTAAACAGGCACACACTGAATAATGGAGCAGATACTAATAGAAGCATCCCTAAAAGACATTCCAATACCACCAAAGAATGTATACCTTAAGGAGGTCATCAGTAAAATAACTGACTTCACCCACTGACTACGTTGGAAGGCATTATTCCATGATAAAAATGACCATAATGAGGCACACCACAACAGAGATAATAACCAATTGACCAAAGGAACTTTTAGGACCAAGAAAACCCCTCCACTAAACAGCCACTTAGAAGCATTTGAAAATGAAATATGGAACACCATCAAAAACATCAAGTTCAAGCGATACCCACTAAGGAATAATTACCAGAGATACCTTAAAAACCTACTGCACAAACTAAAATCACAGAATGGAATTATTGTCCACTCAGACAAAACTAGAAACTCTTACACTATGGACATCAACTTATATCACCAACTCCTACATAAAGAAATAACAAAAAAATATAAAATAACACCAGATAGCACCTTAAGGTCCATGAACTTAGCAGCTAAGGACATCATGTTAGAATACAACTTAGCCGAAAAAACTGAACCATTTATACCCCTTAGACCTAGAATCACTTTAAAAGACCATAAACCCAACTTCCTTACAGACACTAAAGTTAGATTAATATGCCCTAATAGATCAGACCTATGCAAATTAAGTAAACTAATACTTGATAAGTACATCCCTACGCTAAAAAGTAGACTATCCCTTGAATTATGGTCTAACACATATGAAGCCCTTAACTGGTTCTCCAAAATACAAAATACTAGTAACTACAAATTCATACAGATAGATATAGTAGACTACTACTCCTCAATTAACCCCACGATATTAAATAGTGCCCTAATATATGCCAATAATAATTCACAACTAACTAAGAAAGAAATTAATGTAATACTCGAAGCTAGAAAATCTATTATAAGGTTCGATAACAAGCTCTGGGTCCGTAAAGACTCCCCTAACTCCTTCGATATCACCATGGGAGCCCCGGACTCAGCTCAGATAAGTGACTTAGTAGGAATTTATCTGCTCTCCTACATACAGGAGGAATTCCCAGACCTGGAAGGGGGATTATACAGGGACGATGCATTATTTGTAATTAAAAATCCCTCGAATAGGAAACTAGAGCTCATCAAGAAAAACTTGCATAAATTCTTCAAAAGATTTGGACTAGCCATTTCTATAGAAAACGAACACACATCCATAAACTACCTAGACGCCAATTGCAACCTAGCCACAGGACTACATGAACCATACATAAAGCTTAATACTAACCTAAAATACATAAATGCATCCAGCAACCACCCACTATTCCTCAAGAGGGGCTTAGCACATAGTATAAGCAATAGGATATCACGCCTCTCCTCTAACCAAGCTATCTTTAATAAGCATAAGGAAACCTACAATAGCGCACTACATAAGGCAGGATTTAACCATAAAATTAAATTAATCGATTCCAATAACCATGAAAAAGACCCAACTATAAGGAACCCAAACGCTAGAAACACGCACACTACTAACGCACCTAAAACCGATGGAAACCACACTAACGATATGAACGACAAAGATAAGCATAACACATGTAATAGAAATACAACACGTCCCAATACCAAACCACATAACACCAAAAATACCAACAACAATATAAACACAAATACCAATAATATTAAAAGGACGATTAAGGCTAACAACGAGACGAAACAGAAATACAATAACCACCTGAACAGAACCAACATTAAGCAATACAACGATAAGTTTAGCTTAAATTACAGGGAAACCCAGAAGACTAAAAGGAACCATATATCGGGCCCACTAAAACCTAACAATACTAGCAGGGAAAACAATGAAAAGACACATATTAAAAATAAACCCAAATATACAAATAAATTAGACAGCCGGAGAGAAAAATTCACCAGCCTCCCCAGTTATGATGGTAGCTTCTATACCAGATATGGCCGTAACAGCAGCAAAAACAATAAGGATACGACCTGGTTAATCATTCCCTATAACATGGGCCTCAAAACCAACATAGTCTGCTCACTAGTGAACATAATAGATAAACACCTCAATGTGAACAATAAATACGCAGAAATATTTAAGAACAAAATAAGAATAGGCCACAGCCTAACATGTAACTTAGCTACCATAATAGCATCTTTTAATAATAAGAAATTAGACGCATTCTATACAGCTAGAAACACAACGAACAAACAAATCAACAACCCTCTAAACAATAGGAATAAATCCAACTCTAGGCCAACACCCCTTACTAGGAGGGATACACACCGAAAAAACAATAGCGCCACACAACAGCACACATACGTAGACACCCCTCATAACCTATGTGGCTGTAGAGATAGGAACAAATGCAATTTCTCCAATAGGTGCAAGACAGATAATATAGTTTACCAATGTGATGTACAAACAAATAGCCACACTAAATCTTACATTGGGGGAACGAGTAACCAAATACGTTTAAGATATAATGAGCACCTAGCGAGTTTTAAAAACAGAAATAAGGCAAATTCTACAAGGCTTAGTGGGTATATCTGGGAACTAAACGACAATAAGATAGAATATAAACTAAAGTGGCACATACTAAAAGTAGCTAATTCCTATAACCCAACTAACAGACGGTGCAATCTCTGTGTAACAGAATGTCTTGAAATCCTAACAGCTAAGAACTAATTATTAAACAGGAGATATGAATCTAGTCTAACCTGTCTTCACGCTACTAAATACTCATTCTCTAAGTATAATTAAATATATAATACATTACACCTCCTAAGCAAAACTAAATATGCATAAAATAGCTTTACTTCTAAGTAGATATGAATAAGACAAAAGTTAGCTCCCTTTTCACCTAAATTTAGGGTTGCTTCCCTGTACTAACACCGCCGGTGCTATAAAAACAGCGCATCTAGCAATCACAAATATCACGTGGAGATGCACTTGACTAAAACTGGAACAATGTTCTTAAATAGCACCCACCCTATATCCCCTTACAAGAAGACCAACGCAACAACTAAAACGTAAGGCTCTATTTACCTATCACCACTATCACACCACCACATATATTACACCCAATAATTACTTCTCCTACATTCCGCACACCACAAACTTTGAATATACCCTTCAACACTCTGAAGAGATCGGCCAAACTACTGGCTGGATCGAAACGTGCGTAAGTGACTATGACATAATATACAAAATGACTCATTACATAACCTAAACCTCCACACTGACTCATTTCACAAGCTCCACATAATAAAACAACGGCTATGTAGTCCAACGAAAATGCTTTTTCTTGTATTTGTTGCTCCATTCTCCAAGTAAATATATATATATATATATATATATATATATATATATATGTGTGTGTGTGTGTGTATATATATATATATGTGTGTATATATATATATATATATATATAGCTATGTGTGTGTCTTTGTGTCTGTGTTTGTTCCCTCCACCACCACTACTTGACAACCAGTGTTGTTGGTGTGTTTACATTCTTGTAACTTAATAGTTCTAGAAAAGAGACCAATAGAATAAGTACCAGGCTTAAAAAAAAATTAAGTGCTGAGGTCGATACCTTCAGCTAAAAATTCTTGAAGGTGACTGAAACAAGTAAAAGATAAAAGATAGAAGATAATAAATAGGCAGGCTGAAATATGGCCCTCAGGATATGTGGAGAGAGATGGTACAAACGACATAGAGTAATCACCCCTGAAGAAGGCTCAAGCAATTTAGATAACTAAAACAAAAATCAATGGCATTGTATAGATTAAATAATAATAATAAGTTAAAGAAGTGATTTTTTTTTTAAATTCTCAATCGCAGAATAATGCTAATAATATAGCCTGAACAGGATAATAATAATATGGTATAAAAGATGGGCTACAGCAATTATTCTGCTCCATACCACAGATTTGCTTGTCAGTTGTTTGACCTTAACCAGTTGAGCATATCCCTTGGTGGCTGACGATATGTGCATCTCTGATCATGAGCAGAAGTAGTCGGGGAGCATCATAGCCATGTGTTGAGAGGAATTCTTTGGGGTTTGAATAATTCACTTTTGGAAACATGGTTGTTTTGTTCAACATTCTTAAACAAACCTTATTCAGGGACCGTTTGAGCGGGATAGGCTACTCAACCTGAAGAAAATTCTAATTGGGCCCCACCTGCGAGGTCATGCGCTGTTTATCTTGATATGAGATCATCATGTCGCGCACATATGGTTGTGATGCATGTGCCTGGTGTACCCTTATCAGACAGGTAGTCATGATGGGTATAATGGGCTTCGTATATTTTACCCCAGTGTCACTTTGATGGCATGCTTTGCTCTCTCACTCAATAATAATAATAATAATAATATGCATTGATATTTTAAATATCTGTTGGCTAAGTTGATAAGCTATTGTTGTATTGAGCCTTGTCCAAGTAGATCAATGATCAAAGGCATTCCAGCTGTAAAATTGTTCATTTTTCCATAATATTACTCACAATATTCAATGTAGCCTACCTTCTTTACTTTATTACAGTAAGGTGTGATTTGAGGGTGATATTGCTGTTGTTTCTAGCAGGTGAGATGACCATGTAAAGGCTCCCTCATTAGCTTAAGAAACTCCCTCAACGACTGAGAGGCTCTCTCATTGGCTCCGGTCATCTTCAGCTTACTTATGGCACAGATCTAGTTGATCAAATATTTGAAAGATCTTGTATTCCAGATATTTCATGCTTCAATATGTTTTGAGATTATTCTGTATACCCTCCTACATATTCTGGCTGTCTGACTGTTGGTCTGTCTGCCTGCCTATCTGTCTCTCTAACTATATTACCTATTTATGTTATGTGTGTGTGTGTGTGTGTGTTTACATATAAAAGTGTGTGTGCACGTGTGAGAGAGAGATAAAGTTCCTCTACCTCAGAAAATGTTGGTTAGTCTGAGGCTATTGTATAACATACTTTGTCTAAACTGTCATGCAGTGGGACCAAAAGCAGACATCATTTGGTTATAAAGTGAACTTCTTAACCATACAGTTCTATCTGTGTCAAAATGCTCTATCTGATTGAATCTTCTGCCTTTTTAATGGGAAAATCTGCTGCACAGTTGATGACAAAACTGTTCCATTGTGAGATTTATAATTTAAAGTATAACATAAAAGATATGATGGAAGAGACTTTCAATCACTGTAGTGTTTTAGATTGATTAAGGAAGTTATCTACCTTGGAAGTGGGTGAGCTCTGCACCATAACAAAACGAAATATTTATTAAAGCATAAAAGAAGAGATATTAAGATGATGAGAGCTAATAATTAACATTTTGGAGAGATCTTTATCAGAAAAGGAAGTCACTGCTACCACTTTTCTTGTAAAAGTATACGTATGTATTCTACAAAGAGTATTGGGCAATTTTTCAGTTTAATGTTAAATTATTTTTGTTATAACTTCTTTTACTCATTTACTTGTTTCAGTCATAAGACCCCAGGACTTATTCTTTGTAAGCTTAGTACTTATTCTATCGGTCGCTTTTGCCGAACCGCTAAGTTACAGGGACGTAAACACACCACCATTGGTTGTCAAGCGATGTTGGGGGGACAAACACAGACACACAAACATATACACACACACACACATATATATATATATATATATATATATATATATATATATATATATATATATATATATATATATATATATATATAGTTAAAAAAGACACAAAAAACAACAAAGTGAGGACGTGATATGGATAGTGTTATTGGACGCTCGGGAAAGGAAAGAGAGAGAGTATGACGTTTCGGGCAGAGCCCTTCGTCGGAAAGACGGAAAGTTCAAAGAATGGAAAAACGGAGGAAGAGAAAATCGGTACCGATGCCCACGAGGTTACATTGTGGAAGGACTGGAAGAGGAGGTGGTGGAGGAAAAGTTCTTTCTAAGACAGGAGAGTGAAAAAGGGAGGTGAATATCTGTGCGTGCGCAAGAGTCAGCAAGTGTGTGTGTAATAACAGAACGTGTGTGTGCGTATGTGTGTGTGTGGGAGGTGTATGTGAGGTATGTGTGAATGGGGGTATGTATGAGTTGTCAGGTGTGTGGGAGGTATGTGTGAATGGGGGTATATATGGGTTATGTGTGCAAGGGTGTGTATGCTTGGGTGTGTGTGTGTGTGTATGTTTGCGTGTGTGTGTATGCGCAAGTGTGTGTGTGTATGTGCGTTTGTATAAGTGTGTGGGCGAATCTGAGCATGTAAGTGCATGCATGTGTGTGGTGTGTTGTGGGGTAGGTGTGCATACATGTGTGTGGTGTGTTGTGGGGTAGGTGTGCATATATGTGTGTGTATGGGTGCATGTATTTTTTGTGTGTGGGTATGTATGCGTGTAGGAAGAGATGAAATAAATTGTGGAAAATTGTAGTGATTGTAATAAAAAAGTGAATAATGGATATAATGTAAAGTGGATGGGGGGGGGGGTAAAAAAAAAAGTAATAATAAAAAATAATAAATATAGAAAAGTGTTGCATTGTCGTAAAGGGGAGAGTCATAAGGAGGAGGGGGCTGTGTTGAGTCCGAAGGGGAAAGATGATCTAAGGTTAAAAATATAGCGCTGTTCCAAGTGGAGTCGCGAGGGAGTGGACCCATGGTGCAGGGCGAGGCCAAAAACGGAGATGTTAGAGGGGGAGTGGTTGGCCAAGTGGAAGCGACGGGGGAGTCCGAACCTAGCTGAACGTCCCTTAGGTGTTCGGTGAAACGGTCGGCTAGCCGGCGGCCCGTCTGCCCCATGTCTAATTTGTTGCATAGGTTGCATCTGATGCAGTAAATTAGGTTGGAGGAGGTGCAGGTGAAACTGTGTGGAATGTGAAGAGTGTGTAGGTTCGACCCTGTGACAGAGGTAGTGTTGGTGATGAAGGGGCAGGTGTGACAGCGGGATCTGGAGCACGGGAAGGAGTCAGGTGGGGGTGGGGAGGAAGAGGAGAAGGTACTACGGACCAGTAGATCGCGTAGGTTGCGGGCGCGTTTGAAAGAGGATAGGGGTGGGTTAGGGAAAATGGGGTGGGTGGTGGGATCGAGCTGGAGGCGACGGAAGGCCCGTAGGATCCTCCGATGAAGGGGTAGAGTGGCAGGGTGGAAACGGAGTGGGAAGGGGGTACGGTTAGGGGATTGGTGTGGAGGAGGAGAGAGGGCGGTGGTGCGGTCGATTCGACGAGCGCAGGCGAGGGCGGATTGGACAAGGTGGGAGGGGTATCCTCAATGCATGAACAGATGAGCAAGATACTGGGACTGGGTCTCGAAATCCTGGTCCAGGCTGCACAAACGTCGGAGGCGGAGGAACTGGGAGTAGGGGATGGCCCGTTTGGTGTGGAATGGATGGGAGGAGGAGAAGTTGAGGTAGAGGTGGGAGTCAGTGGGTTTGAAGAAGGTGGAGGTAGTTAGAGAGTTGGAGGGGGGGTTGATGGAAAGAGAGATGTCGAGGAAGTTAACAGAGGTGTCAGAGATGGTAGAAGTAAAGTCAAGAGCAGGGTGGAAGTTAGAGAGGAAGGAGATGAAAAGGCAGAGCTGTTCGCGGGAGAGGGAGGTGGCTCCTATACAGTCATCTACGTAGCCACTGTATAGTTCTGGGGTCGGACCGGAGAATTGGGAGAATACTTGGGCCTCAATGTAACCAACAAAGAGGTTGGCATAATTGGGACCCATTCTCGTTCCCATCGTGACCCCAGAGTCGTGTTGGTAGGTTTCTCCGGCAAACGTGAATATATATATATATATATACACATATATACGACAGGCTTCTTTCAGTTTCCGTCTATAGTAGAAGACACTTGCCCAAGGTGCCACGCAGTGGGAATGAACCCGGAACCATGTGGTTGGTAAGCAAGCTACTTACCACACAGCCATTCCTGCACCTAATGGCATAAAACAAACATTAATACACACACATACATGTAAGTATGAATGTTTGCATATATTTTGTAATGTATGTATGTCTGTAAGAGTCTGTGTGTGTGTGAATCCGAATGGGTATAGAGTGAGAATATTTTACCATCGTATCAGATACACCAGTGGCCTCCTTGATGCGTCTAAAAGCTTCTTCATATGTACTGATCTTTTGTTGTTGCTCTTCTCCAGATAAAACTTGTTTTTCTCCTGATGCATTTTCATCTTGTTGTTGGAAGGATGGACGCTGGGCCTAAATGTTAAGAAAAATAGATAGAGTAATAACAATAGCTAATCTCTAAATCTAAGGTAGCAGCAGAATGTGACATAGTGATGGTATATAAGGCAATCATTGCAAATCAGACATTTCCTAACCCTTTATAATAATAATGATAATAATAATAATAACAATGATGATGATGATGATGATGATGGTGATGAACTTATTGTACACAATACTCAGGTGCACTACATCACATCAGAAAAAGTAACCGAAACTGCATGAACAGTACACAGAATATGCACAGGAAGTGAAACAGTGAAAAAGTGAATAAATCTTAAAAAAAGAATGTACACTAGTTAAACTCTGAGTATGTCATTCAGACTGAGAAAGAAAAAAAACCATGAAAAATTAATATTTTAAAATTTAATTTCTCTATTTTTTTTTTTTAAATGGTATAATATCAGATTTGGTTATTGTTCAGTTCCATATCTTAACATACTTTCAGCAAATCACTTATTGATGATACTCATAATTAACCTTTTCTCATTTTAACTGGCTGCATCCAGCCATAATATTCTGTCTGCTTTATGTTCAAACTGGGCAGATTCAGCCTCTCACACTTACCCTACAATGTCATTCTAAAAGTAAACAATCACATCATTGAAATCTCAAAGCTATGAGATAATGCATGATTAATTCAAAACATTGCGTATAAATACATTTGACAGAATAATTTGAATGCTAAAGGGTTAAAGAGTTAACTGCCACAGAGATTTTAATTCAGTAGCTAAGTCAGTCACTTAATACAGCTTCAATGATTCACAACTGCATCACCGTCATCGTCATTGTCGTCGTCGTCATCATCATCACCATCATCATCATCATCACCATCATCATCATCATCATTATCACCATCACCATCATCATCACTGAACATCCTTTTTCCATGCAGGCATGGAATAGACAGTTTGACAGGATCTGGTAAACTGCAGGGCTGCACTGAGCTCCAACATCAGCCTTATCATGGTTTCTATGATTGGATGTCCTTCCTAATATCAATTACTTTACAGTGTGTACTGAGTGCTTTTCTCATGCCACCAGCCTTTACTAAGGTCACTAAGAAACTTGCAAATCAGGAAAAGAACAAGGAAAGAAAAATTAAAAAGTCCCATTAAGGGACAAGCATAGGTGTCTTGTTATAGAGAAGATACACAGCTACCCCATTTTATATAAGGGTGGGTGGAAGTACAAGCATAAAGATATTAAAAGAAGTGACCTAGTATGCTATCAGTCAAGTTTAATGCAGTAAAGAATGAAGTAATCAGGTCAATGATTAATATTAATTTAATCTGTTCAGATTAATTTAATATTAGTCATTGAGTCTTTGTCTCCTTATTGCATAAGTATTATTAATTAATAAAAGTTTTTTTTCTCTCTCAGAACTTTTAGCGATGGCCAAAACTTGACTGTTATTTTCTGTGTAAATGACATCTCTGGGTAATGCCCCTTAATCATAATTGTCCTATTTGTTTAGATGTTTTAAATATAACATATAAAGATAGTTTGCAATGATATCCTGATACACCCAATGGGTTATGGGACATTGAATATGAACAATGTATATAAAACGTCATATCAATTTTTTTTTATGTTAATAATAATAATAATAATAATAATGCATTCAAATTTTGGCACAAGACCAGCAATTTCGAGGGAGGGGCAAATCGATTACATCAACCCCAGTGGTTAACTGGTACTTATTTTATCAACACAAAAGGATGAAAGGCAAAGTTGGCCTTAGAAGAATTTGAACACAGAACATAAAAAACAGACAAAATGCCACTAAGCATTTTGCCCCGCTGCCTTAATAATAATAATAATAATAATAATAATAATAATAATAATAATAATGATGATGATAATAGATAAAAACTGGTGGGAACACAAACCACCCCCAGTACTTGAAAATGATCACATTGCACTCCTCTGGAACTTCACCATTCAAACTGACAGAAAGATAGACGCAAATAGGCCAGACATCATACTGAAAGACTTCAGACAAAAATCATGCCTCCTCATTGATATGACTGTCCCAATCAATATAAACGTATCTGTCAAGACCTACCAAAAACTGAGCAAATATAAAGATCTTGAAATAGAAATTAGCAAAATGTGGAATCTGAAGACGAAAACAATACCTATTGTCATAGGTGCCCTGGGAATGACAGCGAAACGGGCTGATTACTACCTAGATCAGATTCCAGGAAACCCCAAAATGGCTGAAGTTCAAAAGATAGTGCTCATGGGAACTGCCCATATCCTACGTAAAATACTGTCTATGTGATCTCAAATTTTAAAGCAAACACATAATTTTCTTATGGTTTCTTAAACATTCACTTGAACAAAACTGTACAAATCCAAATATATGGTACTCTAGGCATAACACCTACATGAACTTCTAACTTGTTGTCTCTTGAGGTCTCTGGGTGAGACTTGGATCCAACTTGTACAAATGCAAAACAAAAGTCAAACATAAAATAATAATAATAATAATAATAATAATAATAATAATAGTAATAATGATAATAATAATAATAATTTAAGCAGTTGTGGTTCATGTAAAAGGTAGCAGTAGTACCAATAATTGTTGGAGCCCTGGGAACAGTGAGCAAAAATCTCCAGAAGTACGTGGAACAAATAGGGGCTGCAATAAGGGTGGAGCACTTGCTGAAAATAGCACTGCTTGGAATTGCTCAAATACTCTGGAAGTGCTCGAAAAATAAGAGGTGTTGCCTTAGTTCACTGGTAGTGAACAGCTGACACCATAGTACATCTCCAGCATTAGCTGTGCAAAGGCAATGATAATAATAATAATAATCCTTTCTATTATAGGCACAAGGCCTAAAATTTGGGGGATGGGGGCTAGTTAATTATATCGACCCTAGTGTTTCACTGGTACCCAATTTATCAATCCCAAAAAGATGAATGCAAAGTCGACCTCAGCAGAATTTGAACACAGAACATAAAGACAGACAAAATGCCACTAATCATTTTGTCCAGCATGCTAAAGATTCTGCCAGCACACCACCTTAATAATAATAATAATAATAATAATAATAATAATAATAATAATAATAATAATAATAATAATAATAATAATAATAATAATAATAATAATAAAAAAATAAAAAATCCTAGTTTGATGCCCTCTTGGCTAGTTAATGGTTTAACATTCCTGCTTCCAAAAACTGAGGAAACAAACGAACCAAAAATTTATCGCCCCATAACCTGCTTAACAACAATGTATAAGACGCTAACATCTGTCCTAACCGAATACACCTATAGTTTTTTAATAGAAAGTAGCATATTCCCTAATGAGCAAAAGGGATGTAAACGTGGATCTTATGGTTGTAAAGATCAGCTACTCATCAATAAGATGATCTTAGAAGATTGTCACAAGCGACACAAAAACTTGTCAATAGCCTGGATAGACTATAAAAAGGCCTTTGATAGCCTACCACATAGCTGGATTAGGAAATGTCTGGAAATGTATAAAATAGCTCCTACTCTGCGAAACTTTTTATCTGTAAGTATGAGATCATGGAGAACCATACTGATGTTGAACAATGACAATGAATCTCTAAATGCTGGAGATGTAAGAATTTCATGTGGCATTTTCCAGGGTGACTCACTATCACCACTCCTCTTCTGTCTAGCCCTAATACCGCTCTCAAAATTGCTCAATGATGCACAGTTTGGTTATAAAATATTTGATACATGGATGATTTAAAGCTCTTTGCAAAAAATGACCAACAACTCAAAGGCCTACTAGCGATTGTTAAACAATTCAGTGATGACATCAGGATGCAATTTGGCCTTGATAAATGTGCAAAAGCTACCTTTATCAAAGGAAAAATGACAAATACATCTAATGTGAACCTTGACCAGCAAAATGTCATAAAAGAGTTAGAACCAGCGGAGAGCTACAAATACCTAGGGGTAATTGAAGGGGACAATATCAAGCACTCAGTGATGAGGGAAAGGATCAGAAGAGAATGTTATCGCAGGGTGAGAGCAATACTGAAGACAGAGCTGAACGCGAGAAACAGGATCGAAGCAATCAATGCTCTAGCCATACCAGTCGTGACTTACAGTTTCAACATCGTTAACTGGTCAATTACTGAAATATGTAATGTTGACAGAAAAATACGAAAACTGTTGACAATGCATAGAATGCACCACCCTAAGGCAGATATAGAACGTCTTTATCTGCCAAGAAAAGAAGGAGGCCGAGGACTTTTACAGCTGGCATTATCAATGAAGGTAGCCACAATTGGCCTAGACACCTATCTGAAAAACTCTGAGGACTGGATGCTAAAACTTGTCTTAAAATATGAAAGCAAGAAAGCATCTTACTCAGTAACAAAACAGGCAAAGGAATATCTAAGTGAATTCCAATTGCAACAAATTCAAGAATTAGACGAACTAGAAACACCTGCAGAAAAAGCTAAGCGCTTGAAAACCCGTGCTAAAATTGCTGCCTTAGCTATTATGACTGAAAAATGGCATGGAAAACCTCTCAATGGCAAATACCCAAAGAGAGCGAATAATGCAGATATTGACAAAGCCCTTACCCACCAATGGTTAATGGCCTCTGGCTTGAAATCAGAAACAGAGGGGTTTATCATAGCAGCCCAAGATCAATGCCTACCTACAAAGAACTACCAGGCCAACATATTAAAGAACGGCAGCTCCCCATTATGTCGTATATGCCAACAACAAAATGAGACCATCGATCATGTTGTCTCCATGTGCAGTCTGCTTGCGCCTACAGAGTATCTCAACAGGCATGATAGAGCTGCACAATATATTCACTGGGTAATATGCAAAAACCTGGACTTGCCCCATGATAAAAACTGGTGGGAACACAAACCACCCCCAGTACTTGAAAATGATCACATTGCACTCCTCTGGAACTTCACCATTCAAACTGACAGAAAGATAGACGCAAATAGGCCAGACATCATACTGAAAGACTTCAGACAAAAATCATGCCTCCTCATTGATATGACTGTCCCAATCGATATAAACGTATCTGTCAAGACCTACCAAAAACTGAGCAAATATAAAGATCTTGAAATAGAAATTAGCAAAATGTGGAATCTGAAGACGAAAACAATACCTATTGTCATAGGTGCCCTGGGAATGACAGCGAAACGGGCTGATTACTACCTAGATCAGATTCCAGGAAACCCCAAAATGGCTGAAGTTCAAAAGATAGTGCTCATGGGAACTGCCCATATCCTACGTAAAATACTGTCTATGTGATCTCAAATTTTAAAGCAAACACATAATTTTCTTATGGTTTCTTAAACATTCACTTGAACAAAACTGTACAAATCCAAATATATGGTACTCTAGGCATAACACCTACATGAACTTCTAACTTGTTGTCTCTTGAGGTCTCTGGGTGAGACTTGGATCCAACTTGTACAAATGCAAAACAAAAGTCAAACATAAAATAATAATAATAATAATAATAATAATAATAAGGGAGACACGCTCTCTCCACTCCTGTTCTGCCTGGCACTCACACCTTTAACAGAATTGCTAAATAGAACTGGATGCGGTTACAAATGCTATGGAAAAACAGTCAGCCACCTTCTATATATGGATGACCTAAAATTATATGCAAAAAACGACAAAGAGCTAGAAACACTACTACAGGCAGTACACGGCTTTACCAAGGAAATAGAAATGAAATTCGGATTAGAAAAATGTGCCAAAGCAACCCTGAAAAGAGGAAAATTAGTTAAAAGTAGCAATATAACACTAGATAAAACCAATGAAATAAGAGAACTAGACGAAAGCCAACCATATAAGTATTTAGGAGTCAATGAACTAGATAGGATACAACATACACAAATGAAAGAAAAAATAAAGAAAGAGTACTATAGACGAGTTAGATCAATACTAAAAACAGAGCTCAATGCTAAAAACAAGATAATGGGTATCAACACTTTAGCTGTCCCAGTTATAAGCTACAGCTACAACATCCTTAACTGGACACTAAACGAACTATGTAAAATAGACAGGAAAACAAGAAAAATAATGACAGGATATAGGATGCACCACCCAAAATCTGACTTAGAAAGGCTATATATACAACGCACAGAAGGTGGCAGGGGTCTTATACAGCTAGAAAACTATTATAAAATAACCACCATAGGACTGCAAAAATACCTACTCCAGAAACAAGGGAAACTAATACAAATAGCCACAAAACACGAGCAAAACAAAAAACTGTTTTCAGTATTTAAGGAAGCTGACAAATACAAACAAGAAATCAATCTACCTAACAAATACGAAGAAGAAGAAGAAGAAACAACAAAAGCTATAAAACAAATGAAATCCAAACTAAAACTAGAACAGCAACGGACCATGATAAAACGATAGCAAGAAAAGCCCCTACATGATAAATACTGGGCTAAACTAAATGCGAAAGAAATAGACAGAGAAAAATCCCAGCAATGGCTGAGAAGCTCAGGACTCAAAGCAGAGACTGAAGGATTTTTAATTGCTGCACAAGACCAAAGCCTCCCCACCAGAAATTACCAAAAACACATAATGAAAAGAAATATAACAAGTAACTGTAGAATATGTGGAGATCGACAAGAAACAATAAATCATATTATCTCTGGCTGCCCAGTCCTGGCTAAGAAGGAATATATTCACAGACACGACAGAGCTGGGACCTATATACACTGGAAGCTATGCCAACATTATGGAATAACAACAGAAAAAAGATGGTATAAACACACGCCAGAAAAGGTCACAGAAAACGAGAAAGCAACCATACTCTGGGATATGCCAATACACACAGATAGAGAAATTAAGGCAAATAGACCAGATATAGTTGTCAAAGATCACGAAGAAAAAAAATGCTTTCTAATTGATGTATCAATACCAGCAGATTACAACGTTTCTCTAAAAGAAATGGAAAAACTTTCAAAATACAAAGACCTGGAAATAGAGATAACTCGAATGTGGAATCTAAAAACAGAAACAATTCCTATCATAGTAGGTATAATAAAAAAATATTCAGACAAATACATAACAAAAATAGCAGGACTTACAAATATATATAACATACAGAAAATTGCACTACTGGGTACTGCACACATTCTACGCAAAACACTTTCAATACAGTAAACATAAGAGCACCACAGCAAACCACAGCACATACCCAAGGCGCACAGAGCTGCGCTCGGTAGTGAAGTGAAAGCACGTTATAAAAATAAAACTACTGATGATGAAGAAGAAGAAGAAGAAGAAGAAGAAGAATAAGAAGAAGAATCATCATCATCATCATCATCTTATTGTATACAGTGCCAGGTGTCCTACAGCTCATTCAGAATGAGTAAAAGAGGGGATAAGTTAAGCAAAGGAAGACAACAATGAAAACCAAAAGTACATGTAATTGTACATAAATAAAAGACAAAGGTGAACAGTAAAAGAGCCACAAAAAGAAAATGGTACCTAGGCATGTAGTGTTGGTGAATTTCAGCAGAAGGATTGGTATTTTTGAAGGATGAGGTGTCTCAATGGCTAACAATGGACATGGGTAGTTTCTTCCATATTTTTACAATTCTGAGCATGGAAAAATGCTTCTCAAAGTCTTGAGTGTCGTTAGTGTTTTTTCATATATATTTTATAAGTATATCCATGGATAGTAGAGATAAGGCACCATCTAAGTGGGTTTCAAACTGGCAAACACCAGACCCCTTCAGATGCACACACACAATATCAGAGTGGAATATGTTGGCACTCTGCTTTATTAATGAGATTGCACCCATATAATTGTTAGACGAGTTTAAAAAGTTGGAAAATATCTAATTTTATAAACTTGTTAATTTGTTTACCTCCTTTCTAATCTCCACTAAGAGAGAGAGACTTGCCTCCATCCCAGTTAGAAACACTGCTCTAACTGTATCACATGACAGGCGATGTTTTTTCATGGTATCTAAGGCAGCGAGCTGGCAGAAACACTAGCACACTGGGTGAAATGCTTAGCGGTATTTCGTCTGCCGTTATGTTCTGAGTTCAAATTCCGCTGAGGTCGACCTTGCCTTTCATCCTTTCGGGGTCGATAAATTAAGTACCAGTTACGTACTGGGCTTGATGTAATCGACTTAATCCCTTTGTCTGTCCTTCTTTGTCCTCTCTATGTTTAGCCCCTTGTGGGCAATAAAGAAATAAGAAACATTAGCCAGCTGGGCGAAATGCTTAGCGGTATTTCATCTTTACCTTCTGAGTTCAAATTCTGCCGTGGCTGACTTTGCCTTTCATCCTTTTGGGGTCGATAAATTAAGTACCATTTGCGTACTGGGATCGATCTAATCGACTGGCCCCACCTCCCAAAAATTTCGGGACTTGTGCCTAGAGTAGAAAAGATTATTTTGTCTTTACGTTCTGAGTTCAAATTCCGCCGAAGTCGACTTTGCCTTTCATTCTTTTGGGGTCGATAAATTAAGTACCAGTTGCGTACCGGGATCGATCTAATCGACTACCCCCCACTCCTCCCAAACTTTCGGACCTTATGCCTAGAGTAGAAAAGGATACATTTCATAGTATCTAAGGGAGATAATTCTTCAGCTTTTTTTTTCTTTTACTGACAAAGCATTTATTTAAATTGACTTCAACATGTTCTTTAAAAAATTAATGAAAATAAATGAAAATTATTGCATTCAGTTTTTTTCTGTATAATTTAAACATTTCCCAAGAGTTATGAAAAGGAAGTGTCCAAACTCTTAAAAAGTTATTTCAAATTTCAGTAACTGTAAAGAAAATTACTTGAAAGAATATATTTGAAACAACCATCGTTTTTGAGAGAACAAGTTCACTCGAAATGAAAGGTATTAAGCATTTTCTGTCGTTTCTGTTACCATAGCAACAATTTAACTTCAACTCTATAACACTAAATTTTAATCAACTTACATTAAATCGCCGCTCTATTCTATCATGAAGCATCCTCTTTTCTTCAGCTTCTTTCTTAAGTTCTTGCAGCTGTATTTCTCGTTTCTTCCTTTCATGAGAAATCATATCCTCATGTTTCTTCAGAACTTTCAAGGCATTTTCTTTAGAAAGTTGAGCGTCTCTATACATAGCTTGCAGTTCCTCTTGCTCATTCAAACTTTGTTTGATTTCCTTCTCAAGGTTTTCCAAAACTAAAGGCCATTTTAGAGAGTCCTATAAATAAGAATATAGTTCAAAAAGATTACATACATACACATGTACGTACATACATACATACATACATACATACATACATACATACATCTATTAGTGACACAGTGGAGATTTGTAAGACATTCCAAAAATTCTCCATCTGAGATTCTTATGTGAATAGATGCATACACTTGAGTGTATACAAGGACAGTTCAACCAACACACCCACTCAACCACATATTTACAAACACAGGGAATTCACTTAACTCAAAAAGTTTTGTGAACAAGTAACACTCAACATATAGTTGGAGAGTTGTAAGTATTTAATAACGATAAAAATTACAGATAAAATTTAGAGAAATATACTTATTTCTTTTAGTTTTTGAAGAATTTTTTCATATGTTCTTGTAAGATGAGTGGCCTCATATATTTTCATCTGTGCTTTATCACAGTTATTTTCCAAGTATCTTATTCTCTGTTTTATAGAAAATAGATATATTAAAAATAGAAATCTTTTACTCTAAAACATACATATGAAATAAGTTTTTCTTTTTTCAAACCAAATATGCTTATCCCAAAAAACACAACCTTCTATGAATTCATCAATTTTCTCAGATACTGTGATGCTTTTGATCAATCAGAACATCCAACCATTAGTATTGATAATAGTAGCTAAACAACAATAACTCTTGCTGTTGCTGCTGCTGCTTCTGATGCTACAACTAAGCTATTATGTGGTTGTTTAGTCTTCTGGAAATGGCAACCAAATATTCTTAAGATTACACTCTACCATCTTAAAAAAAGAAGGAAGGGTACATTGATATAATGTAGTCCTGTGTATACTATGCCTGGAAAAGACAAGATGGTTATAGATGGAATGCTTCCAATCATAGGTCTGAACAATCAGGAGAGGCAGCCTGGAGTTAAACATCAATAACAACAGCAACAACAATAAAGCATCCCATATATCAGTAACACTCAATCTTTTTTTTTTTAATTTCATGGCACAAAATTATCTCCATCAAATTCATTATTTAAAGAGTGTTTTCTATCCTGGCATGGGTTGGACACTCAGGATAAAACTGAGAATTATTGGTACACTTTGCATAGAAAGTTAAAAAACAAAGAGCTAAAAAAAATTCAAATTTTGTAAAAGTGTGGTGTTATGGGCTGTGACGAGCTATGTGTTGAGGTGGAGAGGGGTGAGGCAAACAGAGGTGAAGCCAGACCGGAAGGGCCAAACCGGAAGGGTCAGATCGGAAGTCGGTGACACGCGGTAGAAGGCTAGCACGTGGGGCCAGTGAGAAAACAGCGACGTTACGAGAAATACGTGTTCTGATTAGGAGCGATCGTGTACCCCGCTGCGGTCGGCAAGGTAAGGTCCAACGCTTCATTCTGTCCTTTTGCTTCTTGTTGTCTTCTTCCTCCATCGCACCACAAGCTATTTTGGCCCATAAAAAAAAAAAAAAAAAATATTATGAGTGTAGTCAGGATTGCTAGTGACATAATTAAGCCGTTTTGCGGCGACACGGACGTAGTCGCATGGCTAAAGAAGATGAACCTAGTCGCAAAGCTCCAGGGAATATGCGACTTGGCAAGTTTTCTACCGCTCTACTTAGATGGTCTGGCGTTGGCGCTATTTTTAGAGATGGAAGAGAGGGACCAAGTTAGCGCGGAGAAGATAGAAATCCGCTTGATGGAGGCCTTCGCAGAAGGGATGTTCGAGGCGTACGCTCGCCTGGGGAGAGCGAGGTGGACCAGCGAACAGGTTGACGTGTTTGCCAACGAACTTAGGCGGTTGGCTAGACTGGCGGGGTATGAGGGAGAATCGCTGGATCAAACGGTAAAGTTGGCGTTTGTGACTGGGTTTCCTGACCACCTGTCAGTCGAATTGCAGAAACTGCCGGACGTGAGTACCATGCCCATGGCGGATATAATATCGAGAGCTCGTATGTTAGTTTCCTGTCGTAGGTCGTCACCGCTGGTAGCAGCGGCGACAGCAAAAGGTGGCCGGCCAAGGAGTGGCGGAGAGGGGTCGAACAAGGAACGTGCGCGTCCGTTCAAAGGTCAGTGTTTCCGGTGTCAGGGCCCGCACATGGTGCGAGACTGTAAGTTACCTAAGCCTGAGGTCATCTGCTACCGTTGTCGTGAAACGGGGCATATAGCCACCGAATGTCTGCAGGGAAACGGTCTAAAGGAGACTACTGCGCCAGCGGTCTCCCTTTCAGATCATTAACAGCGCAAATTTTTCTACCCGTTGTTGATGTGCTAGTGGATGGGAAGATGTCGCGTGCCCTTGTGGACACTGGCTGTACAACGACCCTGATGACTCCGGGAGTGGTAGAGACGTGGAGTGGAGAAAGCAGTGTGAGGGCAGTCGACGGAAGAGAGGTACGCTGTGAAGGCATTACTGACGTGCAGATTGAGGTGCAGGGAGCAAAGCTAATGCTGCAAGCAATTGTAGTTGGCCGCTTGGTGGATGAGATTGACGTGGTGTTGGAGATGGACGCCATCAACCGTCTTGGTGGCGTTAGGATTGCAGGAGATGAGGTCACGTTCGGAAGCGTGGGGGCATCGTGCGCCGTGAGTCGGGACCGCCAGGGAGAGCAGAGCCCCGTCGAGGACAGCGCCGCTTACACCATCGAAGACAAAGATTTTCAGGCGGCGTTTGATGGTCGGAGGTGGACGATAGAGTGGCGATGGAAGGACGAGCCCCCACTGCTAAAGAACAGGGTGAGCTGCTACCAGCATACGTTGAAAGGTCACGCCGGCATCAAGTTCGACGAGGAGGTAGAGAGATAGATCAAGGAAGGAGTCCTTGTCCCGTGGAAAGAGGAGGTGGTGAGTGGAGTGCTGCCTCTGATGGCGGTGGTGCAGCCGACGAAAGGAAAAGTCGGACCGGTGCTGGACTTTAGGGAGCTGAACGACCATATATCGTGCCACACGGGAGGTGAGGCAACGGACGTTTGCGGTGAGATATTACGTGTGTGGAGACAGTCGACCAAGGCAGCGACGATCGTCGACTTGAAGTCGGCATATTTGCAGCTCCGTGTGAGTGACAAGCTGTGGCGATACCAGCTGGTGCGGTACAAGGGCCGGACGTACTGTTTAACCAGGCTGGGTTTTGGGCTGAATTCCGCTCCGAAAATTATGGCGATGGTGCTCAAATCCGTCCTAGGGAAAGAGGAGAGGATAAGGAAGGCCACCAGTTCCTACATCGACGACACCGTGGTGGAAGATGCAGCCTGGCTCAGGAAAATGGATGACTGCAACCATATCAACGTGGCGGAGTTGGATGCCGTGCTGAAGGGGGTGAACCTGGCCTTGAAGTGGGGGCTGTGCACCATCGAGATTAGAACCGATTCGGCCACTGTGCTTGGTTGGGTGACGACAGTCCTCACCGATGAGCGGAGGGTGCGAACCAAAGGGGCTGCGGAGATGCTGGTAAAGCGCCGATTGGGAATATTGCGGGAGCTAACCGCTGAGTTCGATCTGGAGCTGAGCGTAATCTTTGTGCCTTCCGAAAAGAACAGGGCAGATGTCCTAACCAGGGTAAAACGAGCTTGGTTGCAGGTGCCAGAGGATGCGGAGCGGGCTGTGGCTGCAGTATGCTGTCTGAGTGACTCGGAGTTGAGGAGACTGCATACCATGCATCACATGGGAGTGGACAGGAAGTTGTTCCTCGCCAGGAAAGTTGACTCCGAGGTAACGAGGCGGAGCGTGCAGAGAGTGGTTAGCAGCTGTGACAGGTGCCAGTCTATTGACCCTGCTCCGGGCGTACATGAGGCGGGAAGTATTCCAGTGGCCCACAACTGGAAACGACTGGTAGTGGACGTAACACACTACCGGCAGGGGACGTACCTCTCAATGGTTGACTGCGGACCAGGGCGGATGGCCATATGGAGGGAGATGAAGACGGGGACTGCAGAGGAAATTGCAGGTGTGTTAAATGGGATATTCCTGGAATGAGGCCCCGTGGATGAGCTGCTGCTGGATAATGGCACTGCATTTCACTCGGAGGCGCTGAAAGAAATGCTTGACAGGTGGCAGGTCAGCCGCTTCTTCAGGGCGGCATACCGGCCAAGTGGAAATGGAGTGGTGGAAAGGCATCATCGTACCATCAAGACCATGGCAGAGAGGGGTCGCATTTCACCAATCGAGGCCGTATTTTGGTACAATATGTCGCCCAGGTAAGGGCAGGCTGAGGAGTCGGTGCCACACAGGGCAATATTCAGGTACGAGTGGAGGCACCCGTGTATTGCATCAATGCGACTCCGGGGAGAAGAAGAGCACGCCTTCGTGCAGATCGGGGAAGAAGTTTGGGTAAAACCCCCAAATGCACGGTGCACATCACAATGGGGGAGAGGAACTATAACCTCCATCAATTCAAAGAACAACGTTTCAGTCGATGGTATGCCACGCCATGTTTTGGATGTGCGGAAGATTGTCAGTGCTTCAGAGGATGGAACCAGCTGCAGTGGGCAGGATGATGAAGACAGCAGCAGTAGGCAAGATGATGAAGGCAGCGCGCCAGGAACTCAGGCCAGTCCCGGGGTCGCACAGCGACCACAGAGGGAGCGGTACCCTCCTCCCTGGTTGGCTGATTATGAAACCAATTAAGGTAGTTCGGGAGCGAGGAGTGAGTGGGAGAGCCGGTTGAATGATCTATAGATCAGGGGGGGGCGTGTGGTGTTATGGGCTGTGACGAGCTATGTGTTGAGGTGGAGAGGGGTGAGGCAAACAGAAGTGAAGCCAGACCGGAAGGGCCAAACCGGAAGTCGGCGACACGCAGTCGAAGGCTAGTACGTGGGGCCAGTGAGAAAACAGCGACGTTACGAGAAAGACGTGTTCTGATTAGGAGCGATCGTGTACCCCGCTGCGGTCGGCAAGGTAAGGTCCAACGCTTCATTCTGTCCTTTTGCTTCTTGTTGTCTTCTTCTTCCATCGCACCACAAAAAGAAATATAGAAAAATATTGATTATCTTGTTTTATTAAAGTGCATCGGATGTACTGTGCAAGAGAGAAGACTGCACTGGCATGGCCATGTGATGCATATAGACAAGGACAGTTGTATAAAGAAGTGTCAATCACTAACTGTGAAGGGAACCTGTGGAAGAGGTAGATCCAGAAAGATGTGGGATGAGGTGGTGAAATATGATCTTCAGATGTTGAGTCTTATGTAGGTGATGACAGTCACCAAAACTTTTGGTGATTTGCTATGCTTGAGAAGACATGTCAAGCTAAGTGAAATCATAGTCATGGTCAGTGCTGGTGATGCATAAAAGCACCTGTGCTGGTGACACGTAAAAGGCACCCAGTACACTCTGTGGAGTGGTTAGCATTAGGAAGGGCATCCAGCTGCACAAACCAAGCGAAAATGGACTGGAGCAGCTCTCCGGCTAACCAGTTCCAATTAAAACATCCAATTCATGCCAGCATGGAAAACAGACGCTAAATAAGGATGATGACAACAACAACAATGATGTACACCAATGCGTATAACTAAATTATGAATGCCATGATTTTCAAACCATTCACCTATTAGTATCGATATTCTAAAGCCTTAAATTATACTTTTAAATGTCTATGTCATATCTAGACATTCCACATGGAGTATCTAGTGCAATGTAGTGCACCATTTGAAGATCACAACCATATATCTATATCAATGGTTCCTAAACATTATTCAGCAGGGTGTGTAGCTCAGATATCAGACAAATCCTGCAAGTGAAACCAACTTGCTGGAGACCAAGGGGAAACCAAAAATGAGATGGTTGGATAATGGTGACACTTGAAAATCCAGATTGAAAATTTAATGACAGTTGCTTCTGAAAAGATCCTACAGTGGAGATTTTTAAGGACTCTACCCTGATAACCATCCCAGGAACAGAGGCTACATTTTACAAGTCTTAATTTTTATAAAACATTAAATGGAACAAACTTGTTTCACAGAATTTATTTAGGAGGAAAAAATGGTTTTAGTCCCATTGTGTAGAACTTTGGGCAAGTGTCTTCTACTATAGATCAGGATCAACCAATACTATACGTGTGGGAACAAAGTTTGTTTTGTGGGTGCAAACCTAGGTCTTCAAATGGTGAAGTGCACTGAACATTCTCTCACTTGATACAATAGATATCCTCCCAAAATTTCATTGGGTGTGCTTGTACTCCCTACACATTCTGTTCCAAAGCCAATGATCAACGTTTTGTGAGTGAATTTTGTGGACACAAACTGTGACTGTGTGGTAAGAAGCTTGCTTCTCAATCACATGATCCTGGGTCCAGTCCCACTGCATGGTACCTTGGGCAAGTGTCATCTACTGTAGCCATGGGCTGACCAAAGCCTTACGAGTAAATTTAGTAGATGGAAACTGAAAGAAGCCTGTCATGTGTGTGTGTGTGTGTGTTTATGTATTTTTGTAATTGTCCCCCCACCTTGCTTCACAACCGATGTTGGTGTGTTTATGTTCCTGTAACTTAGTGGTTCAGCAAAACAGACCAGCAGAATAAGTTCTAGGTGAAAGAAATGAAAGAAAGAAATGAAAATGTGATAATATTTTGTTAAACCTGAGCTTCTGTAGATTCCTTTTTATCTGTTGTTATTGCTAAGAGGGATGCTTGCTGTTGTTCATTGTATTTTGTCTTCATATTCACCAGTTGCTTTTGTTTCACAGCAATCTGATGTTTTAGAGCATTGAGTAGTCGCATACCATCAGAGACTTTATGATCCAAAATAGTTATGGCTTCCTGAATGAAATTTAAAAAAATTTTTTTTTAATATTACGAATTTGTTTTTTCAAGCCAAAACAACACAAGTTATAGGGAAATAATACAAGTTGATAGTTTCTACTTCTATCTTGTATTTCAATATTTTAGGGTATGAACCTCTTTCTCAGGATATCTTCAGAGAAATGGTGTTGGAGCTGACTTCTCTGTTCTATAGTGTGTGTATATACAAGGCTGCTTTCCATGCACAGAATGATGATGATGATGGTGGTGGTGGTGGTGGTGGTGGTGGTGGTGGTGGTGGTGGTGGTGGTGGTGGTGGTGATGATGATGATGATGAGAAGGAGCAATGAATGAAATATTTTTTATCTAATATTTTAGATGTGCTTTTTGTTTTTCTGGTTGTTTTTGTGTATTATATTTTACATCATCATCATCATAATGTTTATCCCAAACGCAACCCTCATTAACATGATTAAAAACTCCCTTTATTTATATTACTAATGAGGGAATCAGTGCAACAATGGTTGCTGATATTTCTGTGACGTTATCACCCTATTTTCCTATTCTTAAAGTGTATGACACCCTTCCTGACATTTTTTGCTAATTACATTACTTAAATTTAAAACCTCCTGATACCCTTAACTACTGTCTATAACATCTTGATTGGAAAACAATGCTCTACATAGTCATTTGTCCTGATAGAAATAGCAGTCAATTCATCCTCAAATTACATTGTACCAACATACAAAAGGATACATTGGATAATGTTGCCTTTGGTGTCCTGTTTCTGGGGAAAAGATAGGATAATTAAGGTTAAACTACCTTTGATCTTAGATCTGCTAGATCAAAGCTGACCTTGACTAAGAAGAAAATAACAACAAATACAACAACATGATTAAATAACTTCGTTAAAAATCAATATTTACCTGCCCAGTTTTGTTTTTTAGAGATGCTCGTTCAGTTGGTTTGTCCTTTAAGGCCTTGTTAATCACAGCTTCATCTTTCTGTAAAGAAGAGAAAAATCAAGCATTTGAGAGATAGAATGACTGTAATGGGTTTAGCTACAACAGCTACTAAGAGATATAAGAAGCTAAAGTGAGTTTAGCAATGACATTTATTGAGGGATACAATAGTTGTAGTGACATTAGTACTTATCAAGGTATATAATACCTGTAGTGAGTTTGGTTATAACATTTCTTAAAAAGAAGGTGGTGAGCTGACAGAATTGCTAGCACACCAGGCAAAATGCTTAGCAGGATTTCATCTGCCTTTATGTTCTGAGTTCAAATGCTGCCAAGGCTGACTTTGCCTTTTATCATTTCAGGGTTGATAAAATAAATACTTGTTGAGCAGAGTTGATGGCCTTCTACCAAAATTTGAAGCCAATATTTACTGAGAGATAAAACAGCTGTTATAAGTTAAACTATAGCCTTAACCCTTTAACAATCAAATTACTCTATCAAATGTAATACTTGTTTATTCACAATGTTTTGAATTTATCATGCATAATCTCATAGCTTTGAGATTTTGATGAGGTAACTATTTATTTTTAGAATGACATTGTAAGGTTGGTGTGAGAGGCCTGATATGGCCAGTTTGGATATAAAACAAGTAAAACATTTTGGCCAGATATGGCCGGTTTAAATGCTAAAAGGTTACTTGAGATATAAGAATTGCAGTGAGCTTTGCTACATTTCTTGAGATATACAATAACTGTAGTATTGGCATTTCTTCTAGATCTTTACATTCTGAGTTCAAATCCTGCTGAGGTCACCTTTGTCTTTCATCCCTTTGAGTTTGATAAAATAAAGTACCAGTCAAGTACTTGGGTTGATGTAATCAATATGTCCCCACTCCTCAATCCTGAAACAGACTGGCATCCCAATCACAAGAATTGTCAAATGGTAGTTGGAGAAGAACACAAACTCAAACACACGACAGGCTTCTTTCAGTTTCCCTCTATCAAATCTACTCAAGACTTCGGTCCAGCGGATGCTATAGGAGAAGACACTTGCCCAAGGTGCCATGCAGTGGGACTGAACCCAGAACCATGTTGTTGGAAGCAAGCTTAAGGCTTTGTGCTGCCTTATCTTAAATATAAGTGAGTTCCTTGATAATTTGAATGTAAGTTCTTAGAGAATTCTGAATAGGAAAATATCCCTTAGTAATTGAACTACTTACCATGTGTAAATCATGAAGTTTTTGACGAAGTTCTTTGTTTTCTTTTCTCAATGTCTTTATTTTCTCTTTGTTCCTCTTTATTGTGAACTGGGATATTTCATTGTAAGCTTTTCTATCACCATCTTACCATGCAATGAAATAATAGTCAATATCAGACTCTCTCAAATTTTTGAAATGCAAAGAGCAAAAAAAGCACACACACACACACAGAGTTATATTCTTTTACTTGTTTCACTCATTTGACTGTGGCCATGCTGGAACACTGACCTGAAGGGTTTTAATCAAACAAATCGACCCCAGAACTTTTTTTTAAGCCCAGTATTTATTCTATTGTTTTTTTTTTGCCAAACCGCTAAGTTATAATAATAATAATAATAATGAAATTATTGTGTACAGTGCTCAGGTGCAATACAACTTGTCAAAAGTGCATATAAAGCATATGCAGTAATGTACAAATGTCTGGAAAGTGAACAGTGTACGAGTCAGATACATGCTTGTGTGTGTATGGTGGGGAGAAAATCAGGTGTAGTGTAGGTGAATCTCAGGAAGCATGGAAGTTTTGAAGGATGCAGTGCTCCGACAACTAACAACTGATGCCGGCAGTTTGTTCCATACTTCAGCAACTCTTAGTGTGAAAAAACGTTTCCGAAAAGGGACATAAACAGACCAATACTGGTTGTCAAGCCCTGATAGGGGACAAGCACAGACACAACCACACACACACACACACACACACACATACACACACACATGTACAACATGCTTCATTCAGTTTCCATCTGCCAAATCCACTCACAAGGCATTGGTTGGCCCAAAGGCTATAGAAAAAGTGACTTGCCCAAAGTGCCATGCAGTGGAACTGAACCTGAAACAATATAGTTGGGAAGCAAGCTTCTTACCACACAGCCACACCTGTGCCTCATCATTATCATCGTCGTCATCATGAAACATCCGCTTTCCATGCTGGGTTTGACGGTTTGATTGAGAACTAGCAGGCCAGAAGACTGTATCAGGCTCCAATCTGATTTGGCAAGGTTTCTACAGCTGAATGCCCTTCCTAATGCCAACCACTCTAAGAGTGTAGTGGGTGTTTTTTACGTGCCACCAGCACAGGAATCAGTCATTCGCACTGGCATTGGCCACACTTGAATGGTGCTCTTCATGTGCCACTGGCACAAATGCCAGGGAGGTAGCACTGGCATCAGCCGCAACTACAATTTCACTCAGTTCAACAGATCTTCACAAGCATGGCATATTGGCCAATGATTGAAGGGTGCTTTTAAATGGGCCAGTTATTGCTTAGCAATATAAGAATATAACCATTCTAATTCTCTTTTAGAATGAGGAATTTTTATTACTAATTGATAATTTATGTATGTATGTATGTGTGTATGCATATACAGATAGAGAGAGAGAGAGAGAGAGAGAGAGAGAGAGAGAGAGAGAAAGAGAGGAGGATCAAAGTTAGAGATGCCCAGCTATTTTGTACAGTTTTAATCCTCACTTGATATTTTGAATTAAACATCTGCCGCTCAGCTCATACATTTCCAGTTGCTGTTAATCTTTGTACACTTTCTGCCTGTTTCTCTGATAATTATCAACATACTTTACCATAAATAATCTGTCTTTTGCACATGAAAATAAAAGAAAAAAAAACTCCTGTTTCTAATAGAAGCATTTGTCCTTGACACTCAACTCTTACCATAATATTTTGTATAAGCTGTTTCAATTTTTGTTGTTTCAAGTGAATTCATCAAATATTTAAAACTGGCATGAATTTTGTTCAAGCATATGACAGCTGGGTACATGTTATTGACAAGTGTCATGGAGGATGAAACATGCCTAATGTACCCATGAATTACTGTTGTGACAAAGATCATCTCACTTTGATATATCCTTCTTTTATCTTTTATTTGTTTCAGTCATAAGACTGCGGCCATGCTGGTGCACCACCTAGAAAGGTTTCAGTTAAACAAATTGAGCCCAGGACTTGTTCTTTTTATTATTTTTAAAGCCTGGTACTTATTTTGTTGATATCTTTTGCCAAACTGCTCAGTTACAAGGATGTAAACACACCAACGCTGGTTGTCAAGCAGTAGTGGAGGACAAACACAGACACACACACATAGATATGTATGTGTGTATAGGTATATATATATATGTGTATATATATATATATATATATATATATATATATATATATATATATATATATATATATATATATATATATATATATATATACATATATATATATATATATATATATATATATGATGAGCTTCTTTCAGTTTCCATTCACTAAATCCACTCACAAGGCTTTGGTCAGCCCAAGGCTACTAGAAGACTCTTGCTCAAAGTATCACGCGGTGGGACTGACCCCAGAACCATGTGGTTGGGAAGCAAGCTTCTTACCACACACACACACACATATATATATGTAATATAAACATATATACATAAGCATAAGCATACACACACATATATACATTCATACATGTATGTGTGTGTGTATGTTTGTATGTATGTATGTATGTATGTATGCAATCGGCAGTAGTGACAGTGACTCAAGACCCGAGTGTTTCGTGCATACCACTTATCAAACACGCACATACACCCAAACGCGCGCACGTATTTGTGTGTGTGTGTGTGTGTGTGTGTGTGTGTGTGTGTGTGTGTGTACGCGCGTGTGTATAGTAGTGCGAGCGCATAAAATTTTATCTATTCAAATCCACTAAAGAAAGTAGACAGCATGAAATCTTACCAAGAAGGCATTTCTTTGCTTTCATCTCTTCTATCTTTTCAGATACAGGCCTGTCCACCGAGATTTCCCTGATATCAGGCATTTTTGTTGAGCTAATTTCTGTCACCAGCAAGTGCTCTCAAATGTTTACGTTGGTATCCAAGGTACGCTTCATTGGCAACACTTAAATAACAGTAAGGGAAGTAACTGAAAGAAATCAAGTCCCTTAACTTTGTTGAATTTTCACATTTAATTCTGACTGTGTAATTACGTACGTACATACAGACTAAAGATAAAGAAAACACAATGACTATGTGAAAGAACAACAAACGGTGTATTTGGTTGACCCTCTAGAAAAAAGGGAAGAAGTCTTTTTTAACATTTCGAGCCAAAGAAAGAATAAATTAAGAGAGAGAGACGTGTCTGAGATAAACGGTCGAGGTATAGTATGCATACATACAGCTTATATACACAAGCATGCTCATTCACCACTCAATTTTGTTTCTCATAACTTTCAGAAAATGGACATATTTTAATGAATTTTCTACGAATACCTTTCAGATGATGTACATACCAATTATAAGGGAATTTGTTGTGAAATAATTTTACAGAGGAAGTAGGGACGATTCGGATAATTAACACGAGTCGATTTTGTTCCCTCATAAATTTCTGAAAAATAATTGTGGGGCAAAATGGGTAATTTCTGATTTTATGTTTATTTTGTTTTTATTTTTTCTAAACCATTACATTGCAATTATTTCACTTCTTTGGGAGTAAAAATTGGTCGGTATAGTCATTGTTGACGAAATTGAGAAAGTTTGGACCGGTCAGTTGACAAGTACTTTCTTTCAAGAAATTTTTCTACTTTGACCCGACCGTAATTGAAGTTGCTAATAAACTTTCTGGATAGTTTTTTGGTGTTTAACAATCAATATTCTTTTCTCTGTCAATTTTATTTTTCACCATAATGTCGATAATTTTCAATTTTCAAAAAATGACGTCTAAATTGGGGCAAAATGAGTAATGACTAATTTCAATAATTTCTTCCCTTGAATTGTATAATGTGTGGGTGTATTGGGAAGAGAGTCGCTGCAGCAAATTGTAAAGAAGCTATAGAGAATATTTCATGTTGCATATTTGGATTTAGTCGGGTTTCGTTAATTTCATATTGTGCCATTTTTCCATTTTTTCCTTTTTCATTTGATCTAGATTAAAAAGAAAATTTTGATGCATTTCTGATGTCAAAGAATGGATATTGAAGTACAGCATTTGTTGCTGTTTTTTTTCTTTTCTTTTCTTATTAATAGTTCGATTGCTATGATTTGAGGATATTTATCATCATTTTGCTAACTTATTTACTTTATTCATCAAGTTACAGCAAAAAGCAGCCTAGCATTCAAATAGAGATTGAAGCCATCTTTCTTGCCAGTTCTTTGACCCCCATGCTGGTACCAGTTTTTGTCCTTTGAGACAAAGAACTCCTTCACTGAAGCTTCCACCTTCACTTGGTTCATGAAGCTTCAACCTCCTCTTGGTTGATAAAGTGTCACGAGCGCAGAAAGTGAGCCATGGCTTATTATTTGTTCCGATCCATGGATCACTTCGTACGCATGTGGTGCCTCAGCCATGAGGAAGTGAAAGCGTCAATGAAGGAGTTCTTCACCTTGAAGGACAAGAACTGGTATCAGCATAGAATCAAAGAACTGGCAGAAAGCTGGCTTCAGACAGTGCAACACAATGGCCTCTACTTTGAGTGCTAGGCTGCTTTTGTTGCAACTTGACGAATAAAGCAAAAAATTGCCAAAATATCGCAAAACACAATACATACATACATACATACATTCATGAGATATGTAACACACTGCCTAAACACCAATCTTGAGAGATTAAGCTTCTCAAAACCAGAAAGCAGAAAGCTAATTCGAAGACTACAGATCTTTAGATGGTGGTGTTCTCAGGTTGAAGCCATCTAATGATGACTCTGTTCAGAAGGCTGTAATATCATATGATAAAGGAGTACAGTACAAAGGATTCATGTAACAAACTGCAACTTCAAATACCTTTACCATCGGTCTCAAATATATGCAGATTGAATAATAATGGAAAGAGTTTAATGAAAGGACCATTTTCATCTTCTGCGTAACCTTATGTGCTCGCTGCCGCAGGTGTACAAGAGATAGCTAGGTCATGTCTTTGCTCTCCTGTGTCTCAATGCGAAAGAGGAACTGCCAGGGCTTAGTGTCCAAACCTTAACATTGCTTGTGTCATTTAGTGGCGAGCTGTTTTAAACAGCTGCCGTCAAGGGAGGTAACTGCGCCTACAGATCCAATCCATCACTGGAACTGTAAAAATCTGTAAAACTTCCCAGAAGTTTATCATCTAATATAATAAACGCGAAAACTAATTTCTGTGTGTCAGTGTCTCACACTTAGACCCCTTCTCTCACTATTCAATGACACGCCTACAATTCCTCATGATGGAGTGAGAGTAATAGTAGGCATAGATACGGTGAGGGTGGTGGCGAAGGCAGACAGAGAGGGAGAGAAAGAGAGACAAAGAAATTTAAGGAGAGTTGATGATGTTTTATTAAAAGTAGTGTTGATGGTGGCAGTGGGAATAATAATAAGAGTGAGAGAAAGTGTGGGTCTGTGAGAAAAAGAGGGAGATGATGTACAACTTTGTTTAGCCATGTCTCTTTGACAGAAATACCTGTTGCCAGGAATTGAAACCTAACACCAGATGAAATAGTGCTAAGCATTTCACCCAGTGTGCTAACGTTTCTACCAGTTCGCTGCCTTAACCATCAGTAGCATGTTCTTTTCTACTCTAGGCACAAGGCCACTGAACACTATCATTTTTGCTTTATTTTTTGCTTTCTTTAATACACACACACGCACACGCACACACATTCATATATAAAATATACTTTAATTGAAATTAAGTTTCCCCAAAATTAAACATATCTATTATAATAAATGTGAATGTCACTGTGTCATACTTTTTCAACTTTAATAAATCCTTTCTACTGGAAGCACGAGGCCTCAAATTTTGGGGGAAGGGATTAATTTGATTACATCAACCCCAGTACATAACTGGTACTAATTTTATCGACCCCGAATGGATGAAAGGCAAAGTCGACCTCGGCGGAATTCGAACTTAAAACCTAACACCAGATGAAATACTGCTAAGCATTTCGCCCAGCATGCTAACGTTTCTGCCAGCTCACTGCCTTAACCATCAGTAGCACATTCTTTTCTACTCTAGGCACAAGGCCCAAAATTTTTGGGGAGGGAGCCAAGATGAAAGGCAAAGTTGAACTCAGAATGTAAAAACAGATGAAATACCGCTAAGCATTTTGCCCGGCGTGCTAAAGTTTCTGCCAACTTGCTACTTTCTTAATATAATGTAATAGTATAATATAATATAATATAAATGTGAATGTTAGTGTGTCACACTTTTTCAACTTTACTCCTAGAGGCTGTAGCCCAACATATACCATTTTGGAATCAGGCTAACTCCATAAGTAAATTAAAAACATTCCGGGCCGAATCTTGACCTGCAATCCTGAAATTTTGGATTCCTATGTTTTCATTACTGCGATTGTTTTTTGGCGATTTTTTTTACATGATTTTTTGCAACGAATACGATCATCATTGGGATATGACTCTGGCAGTAGCAATTACAACAAGTTCTTTAAAACAAGTCAGAGGTCTGTTTGCGGATCTTCTCATTCAGAGTCAGTTGCTTAAAAGCTACTAACTAGCTTAAATATATATGAGCATGTTTAGATATGCAACTATCATCATCATCGTTTAACGTCCGCTTTCCATGCTAGCATGGGTTGGACGATTTGACTGAGGACTGGTGAAACCGGATGGCAACACCAGGCTCCATTCTAATTTGGCAGAGTTTCTACAGCTGGATGCCCTTCCTAACGCCAACCACTCAGAGAGTGTAGTGGGTGCTTTTACGTGTCACCCGCACGAAGGCCAGTCAGGCGGTACTGGCAATGGCCATGCTCGAAATGGTGTCTTTTATGTGCCACCCGCACAAAAGCCAGTCGAGGGGCACTGGCAACGATCTCTCTCGAAAACCCTATGAAGGCCAGTCAGGCGGCACTGGCAACGGTCACGCTCAAAATGGTGCATCTTATTTGCCACCCGCACAAGAGCCTGTCCAGGAGCACTGGCAACGATCTCACTTGGCTTGCCGGGTCTTCTCACGCACAGCACATATATATCGTCGTCGTCGTTTAACGTCCGCTTTCCATGCTAGCATGGGTTGGACGATTTGACTGAGGACTGGTGAAACCAGATGGCTACACCAGGCTCCAATCTGATTTGGCAGTGTTTCCACAGCTGGATGCCCTTCCTAACGCCAACCACTCAGAGAGTGTAGTGGGTGCTTTTACGTGTCACCCGCACGAAGGCCAGTCAGGCGGTACTGGCAACGGCCACGCTCATCTCGCTCGAGAAACCTCATGTGTCACCCGCACAAGAGCCAGTCCAGGGGCACCAGCAACGATCTCGCTCGAAAATCCTACAACAACCCCACACAAGAGCCAGTTCAGGGGCACCGGCAACGATCTCGCTCGAAGAAATTTCATGTGTCGCCCGCACAAGAGCCAGCCCAGGGGCACCGGCAACGATCCCGCTCGAAAGATTTCATGTGTTGCCCTCACATGAGCCAATCCAGGGGCACTGGCAACGATCCCGTCCCGCTCAAAACATTTCATGTGTCACCCGCACAAGAGCCAGTCCAGGGGCACTGGCAACAATCTCGCTCGAAAGATTTCATGTGTCGCCCGCACATGAGCCAGTCCAGGGGCACCGGCAACGATCTCGTTCAAAAAACCTCATGTGTCACCCGCACAGGAGCCGGCCCAGGGGCACCGGCAACGATCTCGCTCGAAAGATTTCATGTGCCGCCCGCACATGAGCCAGTCCAGGGGCACTGGCAACGATCCCGCTCAAAACATTTCATGTGTCTCCCGCACATGAGCCAGTCCAGGGGCACTGGCAACGATCCCGCTCGAAACATTTCATGTGTCACCCGCACAAGAGCCAGTCCGGGGGCACTGGCAACGATCCCGCTCGAAAGATATCATGTGTCGCCCGCACATGAGCCAGTCCGGGGGCACCGGCAACGATCTCGCTCGAAAAAACTCATGTGTCACCCGCACAAGAGCCGGCCCAGGGGCACCGGCAACGATCTCGCTCGAAAGATTTCATGTGTCGCCCGCACATGAGCCAGTCATGGGGCACTGGCATCGATCCCGCTCGAAAGATTTCATGTGTCGCCCGCACATGAGCCAGTCCAGGGGCACTGGCAACGATCCCGCTCGAAACATTTCATGTGTCTCCCGCACAAGAGCCATTCCGGGGGCACTGGCAACGATCCCGCTCGAAAGATTTCATGTGTCGCCCGCACATGAGCCAGTCCAGGGGCACTGGCAACGATCCCGCTTGAGAATACATACATACAACAAAACATACAAATCTGCACATATACGTACGTACATTCATACATACAAAAATACTGTTGTTGATGTTGAAATTCCAATGAAGGAGCCTTGGATCTAGGTTAGAAACTATATTGGCAAGAAATCTCGAAATGAAACTGAACAATGACACACACACACACGCACACATACATAATGGCCATCCACTCGTCACTGAGGAAAACCATTACTGTTATTTAGGAATATTGTGCACTCAAGACTACCTTATACTTTACACTTGCAGCTCCATTGGTGACTAATGAGCCCTGCTTTTGACAAAATACATGACTGCAATCATTGCAGATTAAGCTTTCCCTATTAATTACACTAACAGTGCGTTTTTGAGCAGCACGCTTAAATTCTTGATGAAGAATACGTACATACATACATACATACATATGTGTGTGTGTGTGAGAATTTTGGTTTCTCTAGTTTGTTTTTCTTTTCCTTTTTATTAGCAACAGAATCATTAAACTTTTTGTTGCCACTCTTTTACTCTTTTACTTGTTTCAGTCATTTGACTGTGGCCATGCTGGAGCACTGCCTTTAGTCGAGCAAATCGACCCCAGGACTTATTCTTTGTAAGCCTAGTACTTATTCTATTGGTCTCCTTTGCCGAACTGCCAAGTTACAGGGACATAAACACACCAGCATCGGTTGTCAAGCGATGTTGGGGGACAAACACAGACACACACACACACACATATATATATATATATATATACATATATACGACAGGTTTCTTTCAGTTTCCGTCTACCAAATCCACTCACAAGGCTTTGGTCGGCCCAAGGCTACAGTAGAAGACACTTGCCCAAGGTGCCACACAGTGGGAATGAACCAGGAACCATGTGGTTGGTAAGCAAGCTACTTACCACACAGCCACTCCTGCGCCTATACAAAAGCCATATCTTGTGCAAAGTATGTGCACACTGAATACTTACTTGTATTAAATGTAAATTTGAAATGGAAAACTTGGAATTAATTACTGTATTATTTTAGGCAATTAACACTATGTGCGCTCATTAATTCCTTTCATACGCTAGTTGCACCCGCACATAGCTTACAGTGAACAGTGACACCCTCTGTAATCGGCACTGATTTTTGTGACTTCGCCACCCTAGAGGATGACAATGGTAATGGTGATGGCAGCGGTGATGATGATAAGGAGGACGACGATGGTGGTGGTGGCCGTGATAATGATGGTGGTGGCGATGATGATGGTTATGGCAGTGATAGTAGTGATGGTGGTAGTGGTAGTGATAACCATGACAATGATGGTGGTGGTTATATTGATGACAAGGACGTTGGTGGAGGTAACGATGAATTAGAAGACAGATAACATCGTTTCATTTAGTCTCACAGTTTATCAGTCTTGACCTTATTTTGTTTAACTTTTATCAGTTAGATAGAATGCCCTTGCCTTTGTTGTCCTGTACAGACCTTTTTTACTCTTTTTTTTTACTATTTTCTTTTCGTCTGTTCAACTTAGTTTAAATGTTTTTCACAATCTTAAAGTATAAGATTACAACTTTGAAGTTTCTCGAACAACTATTACTTTAATAAATTACGTAATAAAGTATATTTATAATAAAGACCTACGAAATTTCGAGAACGTATTAAAACTCCTTACTCATTAAAAATGATAAATACCTAAGCATGAAATACATCTTTTATATTCAAATAAAATATCGATTTCAAATTTTGGCACAAGGCCAGCAAGTTCGGGGGAGGGGTAAGTTGATTACACTGATCTCAGTGCTCAACCAGTACTTATTTTACTGACCCCGAAAGGATCAAAGGCAAAAATCGACCTCAACAGAATTTGAACATAAAGTCAGACGAAATACCCCAGAGCATTCTGCCAAGTTCGCCGTATTTTTAAATAAAATATTATTGCATATTTAAGATATGCCAGACCAAAAGTATTAGGATGCAGTGGCTATAATTAAGCAAGGGTTGAAATAACAGGTTATTTCCTCATTTTAATTATTTGAGCCATCAATAAATTTTTTTTTTTATTGCTTACAAAATCAAAAAACAGCGCAGCATCTATGACTATTGCAGACATTTTTCACCCTCAGCATTGTTGAAGCATGAAAAGATATGAGCTACTTGGATTGGACATCGCATTTTACAAAAATTCTCGAAATTCAACAACACTACTTCTCGTGTACCTATGTCACCTTTTCTCTTTGTGGATCTTTTAACGTTCATTTTACTTATGATTTTTTTTTTGTGTGTGGATGGGGGGGGGGTTATTCTGTGTACTATGCATACACTTTTAGGTATCATTGCTGTCTTTCTTTACTTGATTTATTGCAGCATTTTTCTTGACCTATTGCTGCTTTCTATCTCCACTTTTGCTCTTTTCCGATGAGTTGTGTGTGTGTGTATGTGTGTGTGTGTATGCGTGCGTGCGTTCATGTATAGATAGATAGATACATGAAGTGTATTCCAAAAGGTTTGAAACTTATTTTAGGAGAGACAATTATAACTGTCCTGGATTGTTGCAATATTAGTTTATCGTTACTATACATCTAATAAGCTGACCTGTCCACTTTTTTAAAATTCTACATTGAAGGAGACCGCTGTGGTAGGCACTTTGAAGACACCCTGTTAAACACTGCTTGTTACAGCTGATTAGTTTGCAGAATGCAGTCGGGACGAGAAGGAAATTTGGAAGCTTGCTACGCGGTAAAGTTTTGTGCTAAATTGGGCAAAAACATTACAGAAACTTATATATAAAAAACCTCCAGGCCGCTTATGGATTAACTTTTTTGCGCTGAGCATCTGTCCTTCGCTGGCACGAGAAGTTCAAGGTCTGTAGAGAGGAAGTAAGAGACGATGAGAGGTGTGGGAGAGAAAGGAGTAACATCCACCCCTAGGGGTCAGCCACACTTAAGTGGCAATATACTACACTTTATCGTGCAGTTACTGTTAATACTTCATTTAGAGAATTAACATTGCTTGTTTTCACCTTTTCAATATCAGTGAAGAATTTCACTGGAAAAGAAGATATAAGGTTTGCCAGGTTTTTGTCTCTCTCACCAAGGTCATCAGCTGTCGAACGCCGACGAAGGGAAATAACCCTGAAATCCGGATACGTTCGTGCTGCTGACCGAGGTGAGAGGGATAACTTCCCTTGGCAAACAGGACACAGTCGTGTGTCGATAAGCCAGCTGGAGGAGATGTCCTCCTGGGGCTAAAAGCAACAGTAACATCCACCCCTAGGGGTCAGCCACACTTAAGTGGCAATATACTACACTTTATCGTGCAGTTACTGTTAATACTTCATTTAGAGAATTAACATTGCTTGTTTTCACCTTTTCAATATCAGTGAAGAATTTCACTGGAAAAGAAGATATAAGGTTTGCCAGGTTTTTGTCTCTCTCACCAAGGTCATCAGCTGTCGAACGCCGACGAAGGGAAATAACCCTGAAATCCGGATACGTTCGTGCTGCTGACCGAGGTGAGAGGGATAACTTCCCTTGGCAAACAGGACACAGTCGTGTGTCGATAAGCCAGCTGGAGGAGATGTCCTCCTGGGGCTAAAAGCAACAGTAACATCCACCCCTAGGGGTCAGCCACACTTAAGTGGCAATATACTACACTTTATCGTGCAGTTACTGTTAATACTTCATTTAGAGAATTAACATTGCTTGTTTTCACCTTTTCAATATCAGTGAAGAATTTCACTGGAAAAGAAGATATAAGGTTTGCCAGGTTTTTGTCTCTCTCACCAAGGTCATCAGCTGTCGAACGCCGACGAAGGGAAATAACCCTGAAATCCGGATACGTTCGTGCTGCTGACCGAGGTGAGAGGGATAACTTCCCTTGGCAAACAGGACACAGTCGTGTGTCGATAAGCCAGCTGGAGGAGATGTCCTCCTGGGGCTAAAAGCAACAGTAACATCCACCCCTAGGGGTCAGCCACACTTAAGTGGCAATATACTACACTTTATCGTGCAGTTACTGTTAATACTTCATTTAGAGAATTAACATATATATATATATATATATATATATATATATATATATAATCATAAATATATATGGATTGACAGTAACCCTATATATTTATGATTATAAATTTTTTACCGAAGAAGGTTTTTCATACTGAGCTACCCGGCAGAATTGTTAATTATTAATTTTATTACTAATTGATGATTCCCTGCCCTGCATATCTATATATATATATATATATATATATATATATATATATATATATATATATATATATATATATATATATATATACAGGGGTTGGACAAAATAATGGAAACGTCTTAAAATTTCAAACAAACTTTCAAATATAATCATAGAATTATTTTATCTCCGACAAAAATCATCTTTCCAAGGACAGTTTCTTTTTAACTCTGATGAAGGGACTTGTATGTCCCGAAATATTGGATACATATACGACCAAAGATTACCAGGTAACTTACTTTTAGTTTACGTTACCTCATCTTAAAATCTATTTGCATTGTTTGGCCTTTTAAATCTTTCAACGGTATATGTATTTCAGTTTATGAAATCTACCATCATCATTTTTTAAAATAAGATCTGAGAGGCTGGGGAACTTGTCCCATTTTGAAAGGAATTAGTTTACTGATATTTTGATAGTGATGGAAAAGAAACAATAAAGACTTGTGCACGACAGAGAAAATCATATGTCTAAAGCTATTAGGTGCAAATTCATTGACCTGATCGATTTCCTTATAACAGGAGTCGCTGCATAAAAGCGAATGTAAATGCACTCGGTTAGCAACTTCAGTAACAGTGTCCCAAACTAATCAAGTAGAAACAGCATAGTTATTTAACCACATAATAGCGAATGTGAATGCACTTGCTTAACGGCCACGGTAAAAAAGCTTCACAATTAATCTCGTAGAAGCAACCTAATTTTTTGAAACCACAGCTGGTGTTGATATGCATAATTACATAAGAATACTGAATTCATTTGTTAAAACTATCATGCAAACCCAGAAAAGATAACTACACCTCTCATTCCATGATGTTGAAAAATCATAAATGCATTTACATAACAATGTCCCTTCCCTTTAGCAAGAAGTCAGGTGTAGGGTTAAAACTAGAGTTGTTATCAGTTATCCCTCTCTCCCCTTCCTATCTCTCTGTATATATATATATTACACACACACACACACACACACACACACACATATATATATTAAAAAGCAGCAGAAATATTACAAAACCTGTTACTCAGAGTTTCACTTTCCCGTTCATCGGACAGTTTTGTTTGTATGTATATATATGTATATATACATATATATAATGAGAAAGAGAGATGCGCGCATATGTGTATGTATGCATGCGTGTATGTGCATGTGTACACTCGCATGAGTATGTGTATGCATATATGTCTGAATATACAAGCAAAAAAGCTCAATAATAATGTGAAGTATATTTGCCACTTAAATGCGGCTAAACCCTAAGGGTGAACGTTACTGTTGCTTTTAGCTCCAGGAGAAAATCTCCAGCTGGCTATTGACACACAGATGTGTCCTGTCGGTATTTGCAAAGGGAAGTCGTGCAGTTACTGTTTATACCTCATTCAGAGATTTAACAATAATAATAATGTTTTCTTTATTAAACACTAAAGATTCACAAAAACATTGAGGACGGTACAGGACAATACAATGTAGGGTTACATAAAAAGCGTGTAAAAAGTTTTTAAAAAATAGTAACAATATAAAATTATAACAATGAATAATTTCCCCAAAGGAGGAAACAGAGGAATTCCCACAAAACCACGGTTGCCCTGACATGTGCCCTTTCACGCACCTTTTCACTAAGTTGCTGGGAGACAGCACTTCCCTCTCCACCCTCAGATTCCTTTTCAAGTGAAACTGGAAAAGTTGATGAGGACTTACTCTTTTACTTGTTTCAGTCATTTGACTGCGGCCATGCTGGAGCACCGCCTTTAGTCGAGCAAATCGACCCCAGGACTTATTCTTTGTAAGCCTAGTACTTATTCTATCGGTCTCTTTTGCCGAACCGCTAAGTTACGGGGGACGTAAACACACCAGCATCGGTTGTCAAGAGATGTTGGGGGGGGGGGACAAACACAGACACACAAACATATATATACATATATACGACGGGCTTCTTTCAGTTTCCGTCTACTCGGCCCGAGGCTACAGTAGAAGACACTTGCCCAAAGTGCCACACAGTGGGACTGAACCCGGAACCATGTGGTTGGTAAGCAAGCTACTTACCACACAGCTACTCCTACTTAAAAATTTAAATTACAAATTTTGTTTTTGTTGCTTTTGTTCTCAGCAATGGGCCACCCTTGAGCGAAACGAAATGTGTTTATGAGTAGAAAATATTGCAAAAATCAAAACATGCCGTCAGAGTGACAAAGAAGCGAGGAAGGCACCAGGTGTTGATGTGATGTGCTAGAAACAACAGCTAAATCTCCCTTAAATCACACACCTTTACGTCTGAAAATATTTTCAGAATTATTTTTCCTTTTTACCGAAAAGGCTTCTCCTATCTTTAAAAAGTGCTTAGTGCTAAAAAGTTGTCCAACATCGGTCCGGAGAGAGGGAGAGGGGAGCGGAAAGGCGAAAATAAATCATAAATTTTCAAAAATTATTTTTCATAAAACTCTTCCCTCCCTCATTTACGTAGGCCGGGGAAATGAGAGAAAAAAAATGAAAAAAAAATCAGTCAAAACTGAGAAAATCGAACTTATGTGGGCATCGTGATCCGAAATTCCAGCGAAATTTAAATGAAATTTACAATGTGCGACTTCCCAGTGTTATATAGATACACACAGCTAATATTATGATTTAAGTATTGTTTCCGTCACCTTTGTCTTTCAACTTTCGTGATCAGTAAAATAAAGTACTCAAGTACTGATATCGATGGTGTTGACTAAACCCTTCTACTCAAAATTATTAGTCCTGGCCCTAAATCAAAAGCAATTATAAATTGTACATCAACAGTTAATATTTCAAATATACAGTGATGTAAAAAGTAGTTTAGTGAAGTTTGTATGCTGTGGGTAGATAAGAGTCCTTGCATCACGAGCGAAGGGCTTTGCTCTCGTCCAGGCTTTGGGCTACATGCTACTTTAAAAAGATAATTCTTAAGGGCGAGGATACCATTTTCTTATTAAATACATTAGAACCGACCAGCAAGTAGCACGCGTGGGCGTGCACGAACACACCACACACACATACACATACCTATCACTTGCAAAATTTTGATTTTGGGGTTTTTTTTTAACACAATACACTAAAAAAAACATTGCGCTATTTTCATTAGATTGATTTGGCAACCCCGTTCAGAATATACTAATTTGATTTACATAAAGATTCATCTCTTAAGGCCACAGTTTGTTTAGACCAAGCTCAGTTCTTTTCTACTCTAGGCACAAGGCTCGAAATTTTAAGGGAGGGGACCAGTCGATTAGATCGACCCAGTACGCAACTGGTACTTAATTTATCGATTTCGAAAGGATGAAAGGCAAAGTCGACCTCGGCGGAATTTGAATTCAGAAAGTAAATACAGACGAAATACCGCTAAGCAATTCGCCCGGCGTGCTAACGTTTCTGCCAGTTCGCCGCCTTGACCAAGCTCAGTTCTAAAAAGCAGACCTGTGAACCAAGTTTTCCAACCATGGCCATTTTCAGGCAATGTATTTTTGGTTATATTGTCCAGTGTTTCCGTTTTTAAAGATGGTTTCGAGAGAATCTGATGGTTATTCTAATCAGATTAAGAGACCATATACAGGTTCCATGCAAACTCCAGTTGTTGTTTAACCCACTAATTAAACAGTCTGATGAGGGCTATCTAGGCTAGTTATTTTTAGTTATTTTTTTTAACAGTAGGATATAATTTGAGGGAATTTGGCTGTTATTTCCAGCAAGTCGAACGACCACGTAGAGCTTCCCTTGTTACCTCGAATAAAAAAAAGTTTAATAGATTTAATTGATTTATATATTACTAATAATCTGGAAAGGAGAAAGACATACTGAGCCCGGTGGGATTTTAACTCCGACGTAAAGGGACGTAACTAAAAACTACAGGGGTGGGAAGTTCATAAATCAAAACTTATTACTCCTCCCATTTATATTCTCTTTTGCGTTATCACGTATGTATAAAGGCGGGGAAAACTATGAATATCTCATGTTGCTAAATTTGTGTGAACGAAGAAAGAAAGTTGGTACGGGAGATTTACTACCAACAATGTTCTTCTCGTACACACTCACGCACACACCCATATACATAGCTGTGTGAGTGTTACTATAGTATTATCTATTATATACCCTCTGCCGCATGTTGGCACACTCACACACATATATATATACAGAGAGAGAGAGAGAGTAAATAGGGCTGGGAATCTTAGATGTATCTGTCCTGATACGATCGGGAGCACAGCAGAGTGAAACATGGCGCTTGTTGCTCTTGGACGGAATGCTTGTTCTTGCGCTGCTAGGTTAATGAGCCGATCCTCACCAGTACTAACATCATTACAGAAATACAGGCATTTCAGCCTATCTTCTCGATCGTATTCTGGTAAGCATTGAACCGTGAAAAGCTATAGATATTGGGTTTTAAATGTCTTTTGTGGCGATTGCATGTATGGTTCGTTTGGTGAAATCCTTTACTGACCTTCACGTCTCTCTGTCTCCCTCTCTCTCTTATCGCTTTCGTATATATCAGTCGGTTATTGTATTAATTAAATAAATGTTTAAAAAGTCATAAAATATTAATAATGTGAATGGTCGTAAACTTCATAGTGTGTTTATTTTGCAGTTCGGGCTACAATATTCGTATTCCAGTTAGAGCTGTTTTGTTAATTTTTTGAATATCAAAAGAAAGAAAATAAAATGGGAAAGGACACAAATTCATTTTATGCTCATTTACTTTATAAAGCCAAAAGCTAGCTTGTATGATTCTGAAGTCTATGTACGAAACTTTTCTTCGTAGCCCCCTCCCATCCCCCCGTTTGTCAACAAAGCGAGTTTTAACGTTACAAGTCCCACGTGTTTCAAACTTGTGTAGAACATACACAAACCAGGCACGTAGCAGTGTATAAACAATGAAGTACGTTCTTTCCTTATTTTTCAATATACTTCTGAATTGCTTCCACATATTTACTGGAATGGTTTGTTTGGTTAGAGTGAGAGATTTAATATTGCCCCATTACGTTGTGACTCGAACCTTTCCGAGTTTGGATTTGCTTTTTATCCTTCCGAGGTCATCTGTATAATCTACAGTTCGATCTCATAAAATATGTCATTGTACCCCAGTTATAAATCAATACATACATGGCACACTTGTTGTATTACTCCCATTTACATGTCGCATATTAAACGAATTGAATTGAGACAAATATATATATATATATATAGATGATCCTTCGGTATTGGTCTATAGAGTGTTGGTATGGAGACACGACGTCATTCACCCTCTTTATCTATGTCATGAGGGAAAGTTGTGTTGGTGAATGACATCATGTACCAATACCGAAGGATTACCGACTCACTCATTCCTTATTTTCACGTTCTGACTGTGCAGTCAGTGAAAACAAATTAGTTATTTGCCAAACATCTCAGTACCCTGTCTTCGGTGAAGCGATAGGACAAATATATCAGCATGCGTGCCCAGCATTTTTTAAATTTTTTCCCTTATTAATTCTGATATCGAATCCACACACGCTGAAAGATATTTGTTGAAAATTTCATTTAAAAAATATCCATTTTTCTGAAAGATATGAAGAATCAAAGCCGCTCGCATGAATTTTCCTAAACTCCTCTACCCACTTCCGGGAAAAATGTTCACAATTCCGATAAAATTGGAATCTACATCATCTGAAGCTTATTTGTAGAAAATTTTCATTAAAAAGTGTCCATTTTTCTGAAAATTATGAGGAAACAAAGTCGGGGGCACACTTGTGTAATTATGCCTGGGAAAAGGCTTCAAGACAGGTAATACTATAGAGATAGTCAATCTAGTTTTACGTTTAAAATGTGTGATACAAAATTATTTGTAAAAATCATCACCAAAACGGAGAAATCCAATTTCACTATATGTTGTGACGACTATTCAGAAAGTTCTGCATAAATTTGAACTCAAAACAAAAGAAAAAAATCCTTCAAGGATGCCTCTCTTTTCAACTGAGACTTCAGCTTCTGCTATTTTTAACTTGCTATCTCCACCTCAAACCTACTTAGATTCTGTCCTTCAACTCATTGCGTCTTTATTCCACCCTTTCACCAACTAGTGACAACCCATCCTACCCTTTACAGAACTAATTCTCTGTACCTTTTTCTCCCCTTCTACTGTTGATGTTTTGAACAGTTCAAACTGAACATTAAACCACATTAACTTTACTTTGTGTTTTACTTTATTTCCTTTCAAAAGGTGTCTGGAAAGGGTTAATGAATTAAAAATGAAAACAAGTTTTTGAATAACAAAATATTTACATATAAAATATTCATATTTAGATTATTTTTCACATTAGAACTCACCCTATGAACGAAAGTTTATTTGCCTTGTTTGCAGTTCTGCTTTACATGTCAAGCAATAGTTATTTTTTATTGGTTCGCCTTGTTTCTTTCTTTTTAATGTTTTGTTATCAGTTGTTTTTACGTTTATGTGTAAATGAGAAAAGTAGAGCAGCAATAATATTTCTTAGATATTCAACTACTGGCCTATTTCCACTCTAGATCTAATAACTTTCAATAGTAACTGACTTTATTTGCTTATATAAGTAAAATGATGTAAACAAACATGAAAATATTTGAAAGTTACCCTCATTTAGAGACCACATATTGTGGTTGTAGGAGGGACTTCATTCAATTAGCTATGGTTTTTCATGTTTCTCGCCTGAGTGAAAAATATGCACATACACACAGGTGCTGGCATGGCTGTGTAGTAAGAAGCTTGGTTCCCGACTACATGGTTCTGGGTTCAGTCCCACTGCGTGGCACCTTGTGCAAGTGTTTACAGGCCAACCAAAGCCATGTGAGTGGATTTGTTTGACAGAAACTGAAAAGAAGCCCATCACATATGTGTGTGTATGTATTTATTTGTCTTTGTCCCCCCCCCCACACACACACATCGCTTGACAACTGAAGTTGGTGTGTTTACATCCCCGTAACTTAGCTGTTTGGCAAAAGAGACCAATAGATTAAGTACCAGGCTTACAAAGAATAACTCCTGTGGCCGATTTCTTCAACTAAAACCCTTTAAGACACTACCCCATTATGGCTGCAGTCAAATGACTAAAACTAGTAAAAGAATAAAGCCCTTACAGTGCCAGATTAACCTAATTAAATAGAATAAGCTTATGCTTAAGGGATCCAGAGAAAGGAGGTACCACAGAAATGGTTTATGGCACAAAAGAAATCACTTTAAATTTGCTAAAATAGTATTCAGGATGCCTTATCTCTACTAAGTATAGAAGCAGATGTGTTATGTAAGATTAATGTTGATCTGATCAAAGACTTTGCAATTACAAAAAGTAGGAGGAAACTTTCAAATTTAAATAGTGAAAGTATACAAAAATAAACATTATTTTCCATCTTACTGTTTTCTTTCATTTAGAAAAATAAAATTTTATTTTATGGTTTGTATTTTGAATTCATTCTTTTTGCCTACTGAGTGGATTGGAGCAACATGAAATAAAGTGTCTTGTTCAAGGACATGACGTGCCACTGGAAATTGAACTCTTGACCTTATGAGCACGAGCCAAATACCCTAATCACTAAGCCACGTGCCTTCACTTAGTTGGCAAAAATGAGTAGTTACTGTATTGGCCGGCCATGTTGCATTCTGTGTCATGCTGAATCTCCCTGAGAACTACATTAAGGGTACACACATCTGTGGAGTGCTCAGCCACTTAATTTCACAAGCAGGCTGTTCTGTTGGTCAGAACAGAGATCAATAGATCAGAGCAGCTGGAACCCTCGTTGTAACTGATGGAGTGCATTTAAAAAAATTTTTTTAAGTTATATATATATATATATATATATATATATGGAGGTACCAAAATCCAATAAGTGCTTAGGGCCTCTGGCTTTTAATCTGCCTCTACATACTTTCATGACAAGCCTCTGTGCAGTTTTCTTCTACCAAATTCTCTTCACAATGAATTGGTTGACTTGAGGCTATGATACAAAATACTTGCCCCAATATGCCATGTAGTGTGGTTTAAGTGCAGAAATGTCTGGTTGTGAAGCAAACTTCTTTATCAACACAACCACTGAGTTAAAAGATTACCCTTTATAAACTGAGGGCCTGTTGAAGTAGGTTTGACTAAAAGTAATCAATGACAGCTACTAAACCAACATCTGCTATAAAATTGTGATGAGCTGAACAGAGACCTACTCTCATTTCTTTCCTTACCATATTTTTAAAGAAATGTACAATTTTGTATGACATTTAAAAAAAATTCATTTTGAAAATAATTGACAATGTTAATGGATTTGAACTACCATTTATTGTGGTTCTTTCATTATTAAACTGGAGTTTGGAACATAATTTAGCAAAGTATTCTGAAGTAATATTATGATGTAAGCAATTTTAAATATGTTGGATTGGTATTAAAAGGATTAAATCTCTGCTGCTGTAGTAATTAATATTGAGAATGTGTGGCTTGGCTCTAGATAAATGATTTTTTACCTCCTGAAATGAGTTAATTTTAATACATTTAAATGTATATAGCACTAAAAATCTAACTAGAAATAAATATACAGTGAGGGAAAAAAAATTATTTAATCCACTAACTGAAAATATTTTCACTGGGAAACAACCCTGGACATGTTTTAGTCTTAATCTGACTTTGTCAGTGAAGTGTGTGTGCTTCTCTCTGTTTCTTAGTTTTTAGAATAGGTACACAACCTCTGCATGTCTTAAGAAGTAACATCAAAAAGATTTGGCATGAGGAAGGGCATCTCATAAAATGTTGCCTCTAGAGACCCTGCACAAGCCATGCTGGCATGGATCATCATCATCATCATCATCATCGTTTAACGTCCGCTTTCCATGCTAGCATGGGTTGGACGATTTGACTGAGGACTGGTGAAACCGGATGGCAACACCAGGCTCCAAGTGATTATATATATATATATATATATATATATCATTCACCCATGGCAGTGGGTCAGCATTTAATTACTCATGAGCATTTCTAGGATTCATTACTAATTCCATTCTCACCCAAATTCAATGCAGTTTTTTTTTAACAAAAATGGTCCATTGACTTTGAGTCAAAATATCTTAAGTAATATTGAAAACTATACAACAGTTGTGTTCAAATGAACCACATGGTGCAAACCTTGTCAAAAAATATTAGATACATAATAGTCTTTTCATTTTAAGATATTTATTGTTATAATGTATTAGATGTCATAGGTAGTTTAGCTTAATGGTACAGAGAGCTTAACAGGAGTTTCAGAGGTGTTGGGTTCAATTCTCTGTAATGGCTTGCTTAGCCCCTTCTTTTTTATTCTGTTTTTCTAAGGGTATATAGCTGATCTTCTAAGCCAGTGGTTCTTAACTTGGGTTCGATCAAACCCTAGGGGTTCATTGAGTCAGTTTCGGGTTCAGCAGGGATCAAAATACACACAGTATAGCCTGGTTCACATTAGCAATGGTGGACTATTTTTGTCGGCTGCCGACAATTTGGCAACACAACTTTACTTCACCATGTTAGATTACAGAGATTTAGTTGCATAGTAAAAATTTGTTACACAAAATAAATTTCCATGATAAGCTAGTTTATTAAAAGATAAATTACAATAACAGTATAAAATTTAATTTTAGAATATTAATTTATAAATAAATAAAAAAAATTTTTAAGTTTTGAACAAAGCAAAAAATTGGCCCAGGCTTGTGTGTGTATGTCCCCTCGATCCTTTCAGCCCACTCGTATTATTTGTGACGTCATTGGCTGCAGCTGATCATGCCACATCGCTTGGCTTTGATATCTGTGCTGCAGGGAACTTGGTGCGCTCAGTAGTCCACTTGTGGCTGTTGTGATTGGACATCATTTGTGATTTTCTTTTAATCTTTTAAACCCTTTATACTATGTTGAAAAAACAGAAAGTGGTTGAACGAATACATACAGTATGACATCACATCTATAACGGAACGTGATGGGACTTAGCATCCTCAATGCATGATTTGCAATGCCAAGTTGAGCAATTCTAGTCTAGCACCGGCAAAACTAAAAGAACACTTCCTAAAGCTGCATGGAGATGGGAAATACAAGAACACAACACTTGCTGAATTCAAGGTGAAACAAGTCAGATTCAATGAAAATGTTACTCTGCCTGTTCTTGGCTTTGTACTCATCAACAAACTGATCCTCACAGCATTGTACGAAGTTGCGTACCTGATCGCAAAGCAGGGCAGACCACACACCATTGGCAAAACACTCGTAAAACCAGCTGCTTTGAAGATGGCAAATATGCTGGGAAAAGCTGCTGAAGATAAGTTATCCCAAATTCCTCTTTAAAATAACACTATCAGCAGCAGAATGTATGATGTGAGCGATGACATCTTGGTTCAAGTAGTTGCAGATCTGATTTCAAACCCAGCAAAATTCAACCTCCAACTTGACAAGACCACCAATGTTTTGAATCTGAGCCAGCTTCTTGTATTCATGCGCTATGTGAAAGACAACATGATAAAGGAAGATTTTATTTATTTTGTAAGCCTCTTACAACAAAAACCAAGGTAGCTGATGTGAAGAAACTCATGGATAGCTTCTTCAGAGACAATGGGCTTTCATGGAATATGATTTCTGCAGTTTGTTCGGACAGAACTCCAGCCATGCTGAGATGACACTCTGGTTTTGGAGTGGTGGTGAAATCCGATGCACCACACATCATTGTTACATATTGTGTTCTACACAAGCATGAATTGGTAACAAAAATCTTGCCTCCAAAACTGGCAGAAGTATTAAAACTTGTAGTTGAATTTGTGAACTACATGTGAAATAGTACTGTGAAGCACTGCATCTTCAAAGAGCTGTGTAATGAAATGGGCTCTGAATTCGAGGTACTTCTATACCATTCTAACGTTTGGTGGTTATCCCAGGAAAGGTGCTGAATTTTATTTTTGCTATGCATGTAGAATTAGCCCTGTTTTTGCGAGAGTACCAACATTGTCATGTAGATTGCTTCAAAAGTTCTGAGTTCATTCTCATTTTAGCATACATGGCTGATATTTTTGATGCTCTCAGTCTTCTCAATAATTTTATTTTCGTAACAAAACTCATTATCTAATAATTTTAAATCATAGATCTTGTGTTATTAGATTAACCTCATATAGAATATATGTGATTCAAAAGAGTAAAAGATCGTAAAAAAAGAAAAGGAAAGTCTACATTATCAGATATCAAAAGTATTTTTCTGTTTACATTTTAGGAGAAAATAAAAATTAAAAAAACCAAAGCTAATGAACAAATTGTGTGCAAAATGTAGAAATGACTAGCATTTTTTTTTAAACCTTTAGCATTTAATCCAGCCATATCCAGCCCAGATATTCTATCTGTTTTATGTTAAAACTGATGAAATCCTACCCTACAATGTTATTCTAAAAATAAACAATCACAACATTGAAATTTTGAAGCTGTGAGATAATGCATGATTAATTCAAAACAATGTGAATATATAAGCATCACATTTGACAATAATCTGAATGCTAAAGGGTTAAAAAAACTTAGGAGTTCTAATACATTGTCAATTTTGCTTAAATTGCTATTATGTGATTTTTTAAATATATAAATTTGTAATATCAAATTTTTAATGTGGAAACTTGCAGGCAATTAATCTTTTCACTAAAATTGAAAATGAATAGCTTGAATATTTTAATTTAAACTTTTATGTAAAAATAAAAAATATAAAAGGGCATTTATTACTATTTTAGTTTTCTAAATTCTAACTAAAGCAGGATTATTTTTTAAGCTTTTTCTCCTTGTCCTGTCCTTTTCCAGGTTCAATGCATAAGAATATTCTAGCACTCTGTGTTCACATTTTTCATTCTTTTACTGCTTGTTCTGTACTTATCCAGATTCAATACTTAGGAATATTTTAGAATTCTGTGCCTGCACTTTTCATTCTGTTATTGCTTGTTGTGTACTTTTCCAGTTATGATACTTAAGAATATTTTAAGATTCTGCACCTGCATTTTTCTCATTCTGTCTCGCTCTCTCTCTCTCTCTCCCACTTTATCTCGATCTATCTTCCTTCTGATTTCCTATAAAATATATTTCTGCCTGAACAAATCAGTCATTGTTTTCTTCGCTACATAACAATTACTTCATGCTTGGCATTGAATATATATATTCATTTTTTGTCAACAGATTTTGATCTAGCAACATTAATATCAGTAATTACATTTGGTTGACAACAAAAGAGACAAGTGCTCAATTTCCACAAGTCTTTTTTTAAATTCTGTATTCCATGTTTATTTTTTCCTTTTTTTTTTTCTTTAGAGAGATTTTATAACAAGTCCCATGAATGGATTTCCATTAGTAATGGTGTTGGAACAATCGGGATTTCTGATTATGCTCAGGTAAGAAACATTACATATAATTCCAAACATTTTTATAGCTGAGTTTTATATTTGCATTAAAATCATTTTAATGCCATATATGGCTGTGCTGGCATGTGGTAAGAAGTTTGCTTCCTTACCACATGATTCCAGTTCAGTCCCACTGTGTGACACCTTGGACAAGTCTCTTCTACTATAGCCTTGGGCCAACCAAAGCCTTGTGAGTGGATTTCATATACAGAAACTGAAAGAAGCCCGTTGTGTGTGTGTGTGTGTGTGTGTGTATTTGCATCTGTATTTTTGTCACCCACCACCACTTCGGTGTTGGTTTGTTTATGACCCTGTAAATTAGTGGTTCAGCAAAAGAGGCCAATAGAATAAATACGATTCTTAAAAAGGTAAATACTGAGGTTGATTTGTTCAACTACAAATTTTCATGTCAGTGCCCAAGCATGGCCACAATCTAATGACAAAAGCAAGCAAAAGATAAAAGATATATATCATCATCATCATTTAATGTCTATTGTCTGTGCTAGTATGGGTTTGAGATATATATATATATATATATATATATATACATATATATACATTGTCACAGATTGGCTGACCGAATATTCTAAGATTTTTTAATTCTATCTACTATTAATTTGCTGTTTCATTAAAATTATGTTTCACAAAGACCCCAAAAGAATTATTTCTCTCCCCCTCGTGTCTATCATAACACCGGCATTGTCTCTCTCTCTTTCGATAACCACTCTCAATCACTCTCTCTCTCTCTCTCTCTTTCTCTCTCCTTCTTTCAATAACCACTCGCTTCTTCAATCACTTACCTCCTCCTCCACCATCCCACTCTATATGAACTTGCTCTCCCATATTCCTACCACATTTCAATAACTCCGCCAAAAGAATACAGCCAGAAGATGTTGCTCAGATAAGGAATCTTGTTTTTTCTTCAACTCAGTACATCTATCACCTCTATTTCAGCGCAGATCATAATCCCCTCTTAGTTCTGTACGCATAGTTTTCGTCTTCTGTCTTAAAAACAAACTCAAGTTCACACAAATACCCTATCGTCACTCATTCATTCATTCATCTATTTATTTTTGTCACATCGTCAATTAGTCATTTCTCTAATTTTGTCACAGATTGGCTGACCGTATATTCTAAGATTTTTACATTCTATCTACTATTAATGTTATTCCTAACACCAGTATTGCTGTTTTGTGGTGCAAAAACCCTCCCACCCTCACCACCAGTTCCGGAACTCCCTATCCCCTGACATCCTTCGGCTGTCTCCCATGAACACTTCTAAAGGCTGAATGCCATCCCCACTCCTACTTAGGGTCTATTCCTTATGTAAGGTTATGATCATATAGCACATAAAAATGATGGTGTAGTGTATGCAGGTTGAAGGCTATTGTTTGTTTATGAATTCTGCTAAATGTGAACTTCCTTTTCAGGTACATGATGCTGCTGTCCTCCATCCCAGGGTCACACGGGCCCACACGTCCCACACCCTCAGTGTTGGCACACTCAATGTGGGTACACTGAAAGATAGGTCTGGTGAGATTGTTGAGATGCTTGAGCAGAGACGTGTAGATTTGTGCTGCGTCCAAGAAGTAAGGTGAAGAGGAAATTCTGCTAGGTTCCTCACAGGTAGAGAACATAGGTATTAGATTTTCTGGGCAGGGAACACTGACGGGGTCAGGGGCATGGGTATACTTCTTGCAGAGAAATGGGTTGATAAGGTAATCGAGGTAGTCATTCTGCGATAGAATACTTAAGATTAGATTAGTGCTACATTGTGGGTTAGCAACCATTATCTTGGCCTGTGCCCCTCAACCAGGGCTACCTGATGGGCAGAAAGACCGATTTTATGACATCCTCTTGCTGACTACCTCGTTGACGAATGACAGGGACCTTCTCTTTTTGACTTCTTGTATATATATATATATTACAGAGATGTACTTGCATAGCAAGTGACCTGATCTAACTGTTTTTGTGTGCTTCTTAAAGTATGAAATTTGTAGAACAGAAAAATAAATGCTAATGTTTTATAAATACAAGGAAGAGTTTTATTCATCAAAGTATGCACCCATATTGTCAATACACTTTTGTCATTTAAGCGGTAGCTTGTCCAGCCCAGAACTGTAAAAGCCTGGCAATCTAGAGTCAATAAAATCTTGAAAGGCCTGTTTTACAGCATTGTCGGAATTAAAAATTTATCCAAATTCTAGAAGTGGTAGTCAGTGGGGGCAAGATCAAGTGAGTATGGTGGATGATGAAGAACTTCCAACTCCAACTCCTATAGTTTCACCAGTGTCATTTTTGCAATGTGTGGTCTGGCATTGTCTTGCAATAAAATAGGAGTAGATCTGTTGACTAATCTAGGCTGTGTTTTTGTAAGTTTTTGCATCATTTGGTCCAGTTGGCCGCAGTATACTTCAACCGTGATTGATGAGCCAGGTTTAATGAAATCATAATGGATCACACCTGCGCCAGATCACCAAACACACACCATTAGCTTCTTTTGATGAATTTTGCTTTTTGGACTGTGTTTTGGTGGCTCATCTTTGTCCAGCCATTGTGCTGAACATTTATTGTTGTTGTATTGGATCCATTTCTCATCACATGTTACAATTTAATTTAAAAAATGATTCATTTTTGTGACAAGAAAGTAGCATAATGCAGGCTTCCAAATGTTGTTTCTGATTTTCATTGAGTTCATGTGGAACTTTTTCACTTTACCTATTTGAACTAGGTGAGTCAATATTGTTTGCTTGCTAATACTAAACAACAACGATAATTCATGGGCACTTTGAGATGGATCTGACTAGACGGCTTTCAGTTCATTATCCACCTTTGTTTCTGGTCAACTGTGTTGCTCATTTGAGAGGTCAAAGTTACCAGAATGAAATTTTGCAAACCAATTTGATACTGTCTGCTGTGTAATAACATTAGAATGAAATACTCCATTAATACTCCGAGCTGTGTGTGATATTGTATTTCCAAGAAAGAACTCATTTGAAAACTGTATGAATATCCGACTTATCCATCTCTAAACAAAAATAGCAAAAAAACATTTATAAATACTTTATAAAGCGCAAAATGAGTTACAATAAAGAAATAGATGTGTCAGCTTCTAACGAAAAATAAAGGTTGTCAAAATATAATAATGGCGCAAAATGAGCAGCTGTCAAAGTTTACCAGATACCGTACTAAAAATTTCATACTTGACAACCTAATGTATATATATATATATATATATATATATATATATATATATGAAAAAGTGCCTGTGTGGTACCATGTAAAAGTGTCTGTGCAGTGCCACATAAGAACAACCAGCACACTCTGTAAAGGCATTAGTGTTTGGAAGGGCATCCAGCCATAGGAACCATGAAAGGCTTGGTTGGAGGCCCAATGTTCCGAGTTCTCTTACAGGGCTTAGAAAAACTAAACGACTGCTGTACAAGTGTGTGAATCTGAACGGAATATATTGAATAAAGACATAATTAACTGATTCCCCTGTATTTTCTTTTACCCAAAGCCAGGAACTTTTCAGCACCCCCTCGTGTGTGTGTGTGTGTACACAAACAGTGAAAAGAATAGCAGAAAGAATAAAGTAATTTTGGTACAATGCCAGCAATTTTGGGGACGGGGGATAGTCAAATAGACCCCAGCACTCAACTTGAACTTATTTTATCAACCCCAAAAGGATGAAAGGCAATATCAACCTTGGTGGAATTTGAACTCGGAATGTTAAATGAAATGCCACTAAGCATTTTGCCTAGCATGCTACTGATTCTGTTACCTCATTGTGTTAGAACAACGTAGTATTACTGTGAAGCGTGGAGTTTCTGACATTCCAAGATTATATAAAAGTATATTATGTACACACACACACTTATGTATGTGCATGTATATGTAATCATACATATGTATATTTGTATATATGTTTGTATCATCCTTTATCAAGGTTTTTAAATGTCTGGCAACATGAATAACAATGATGAAGCAGTATTTACCTTTATGGCATTGTACTTCAATTGGCTGAATAGTTTTCATTGGTTGATATTTAATACACACAATAATATTCTGTGGTATTCAGTCACCAAAACTAAATTTATACAAAGGTAATGCTTTATAGATAGCAAATTAACATAACATGGAAAGCAGACGTTAAACGATGATGATGATGATGATGATGATGATAGTAGTAATAAATTTAGTGTTTAAAAAAATGAGATTTTAGTATATAGGATGTGAGCCACACTTCTGCTAATTCACTACCTTCTTAAATGCCTGGCTATATATATATATATATATATATATATATATAATAGTTTCTTGCATTCTGAGCTCAATTCCTGCCATGGTCATGTTAGCTCTATTCTCCTGCATGTTGATAAAGTGCCAATCTAGAATGATTGACAGGGGGATTCATTAAAACGCTGGACAGGATGTTTTATACTACTTGTTTTGGATCTTTGCATTTGCATTCTTTGTTCAAATTGCACCATGGTCTGTTTGGGTGGTTGATGTAATCTGTCTCCTGGTTTAACACCAACACTTGTCTCTTGGGTGCTTTAACCCTTTGCACAAGACATATTTCCCTGACATCCATGCATCATATATGATACACATTTCCAATTGTTTTTTTTTTTTGGTCACCAAAGTAACTTGGTACTTATAAAAGGAAAGCTTTATATTACTCATAATGTATGAAACAAGGGCTAACTAAAAGTCTGAAAACGAGCATGGATGTTTAGGGCAAACTTTTGAAAAGGCTTTGGACTGGCAAAGGGTTAAGCCCACTCATGTTACAAGCATTCGGGGTTGGCCTCTGGTTTGAGGATAACATTCCTTTCTCCCACCAATCTCCAGAGGCCCTGAAAAGGGTTAGGGGCACTACCCTTTCTCCAGACTAAATGATTAAAAATTTTAGATTTAGTATTTAAGAAGTGGGAAAGAGATATAGTAAGGTTGTTTATATACTTGTAGAAGATTAATACTTTGAAGTGCTTTACATGCATTAGTGCAGTATACAATGCAAGTAGCCTAGGGAAAGTGTTCATTGACACTGCAAGCTTGAAACTTTTCATGAACCAGTGAGGGGATCTATATAGTTGCTATGTCTGATAGAAAACTCTCTTACCTCGTGCTCTGCCATCATAGAATAAACAAACACCCTGGATAATGTTGAGTTAGGTCTGAATAAAAGGCAAGATCACACCTTGATCATAAGTCTGCTCGATCAAGACTGACTTGGGATTAAGATCACAACACTCCAAAGTAGCATGCTATAAGTAGAAACAGTGGAAGATCAGATTATTCTTTGCGTTGCCTCAATTATGGTTTGTGTTGTTGTAACAATACAAAGAAACAAAAAATTCTATACAAGCTATAGGTGTGGCTGTGTGGTAAGAAGCTTACTTCCCAACCACATGATTCCAGGTTCAGTACCACTGTGTGGCACCATGAGCAAGTGTCTTCTACTATAGCCTCAGGCTGATCAAGGCTTTGCAGTGGATTTGGTAGATGGAAACTGATGGAAACCCATCATATATATGTGTGTCTGTGTTTATCCCCCGCCACCATCTGACAACCAGTGTTAGTGTGTTTATAAGTCCTGGAGTCAATTCGTTTGACTAAAAAACCCTTCAAGGTGGTGCCCCAACATGGCCGCAGTTAAATGACTGAAACAGGTAAAAGATAGAAGACACTCATTGAATTTCGTTCAATTTAGGGTTTAAAAAAAACCTATATGGTACACTAATGTGATCAGCCACATTTAGCCCCCACTCCAAGTTTAATAGTAACAGTAAACCATTCTCTGAACAATGGATATTTTGTGTATGAAAAGGTGAGTTATGAAGAATGCATCATTTTTGTAATAATATATAATATTAATGACCTGATGTTAATGATATTCTATTATAGCCTAGGCTCACTTAATCAGGTTGCATCTCATCCATGCTAAAGGCACCTATGCTGGTGACAGGCTAAAGTACCTGTACCAGTGACACACAAAAAGGCACCTGTGCCAGTGACACATTAAAGACACCCAGTACACTATGGAGTAGTTGGCATTAAGAAGGACATCCAGCCGTGGAAACCAAACCAAAACAAACTGCAGCCTGGTGCAGTTCTCCAGCTTACTAGCTCCAGTCAAACCATTTGATCTAGTGGTTCTCAGCTAGGGTCCATATAAGAGTTTTGGGGGTTCACACAACAAAATAGTAAATTGGGGATTCACAGTAGTATTTTAAGGGCCCTTTGGACACGAAACTCGACTTGCGAAGACCTGTTGGGGCAAGCGAAAGCGAAATCGTGATGGTACCTGTGCCCAGTGTCGCCTTTCTGGCACTTGTGTCGTGGCATGTGTAAGGACTTTCGAGCGAGATCGTTGCCAGTGCCGCTGAACTGGCTCCTGTGCAGGTGGCACGTAAAATACACCATTTTGAGCGTGGCCATTGCCATTACCACCTGACTGGCCTTCGTGCCGGTGGCACGTAAAAGCACCCACTACACTCTATGAGTGGTTGACGTTAGGAAGGGGCATCCAGCTGTAGAAACTCTGCCAAATCAGATTGGAGCCTAGTGTTGCGATCTGGTTCACCAGTCCTCAGTCAAATCGTCCAACCCATGCTAGCATGGAAAGCAGACGTTAAACGATGATGTATGTATTGCAAGAAACAGTTAGGTTTCTTTCTCTAATATTTTACATGGTTCAACCTCCACAAGTTTATGTGTGGAAAACAAAATAGGAATTTTTGAAGAAGTTTCTATAAATCTAGCTCCGTTGGATGTGTAATGTCAATGTGAATACCCGTCAGAGTGTAAGTATCTTGAGAGAAAAGCTGAACATTAGAAGCATCAGTTGTGGTGTGCAAGAGAGACGATTGCGCTGGTATGAACATGTGGTGAGAATGGATGAGGATAGCTGCGTGAAAAAGTGCCACACCCTAACAGTTGAGGGAACCCATGGAAGAGGTAGGCTCAGGAAGACCTGGGCTGAGGTGGTGAGGCAAGACCTTCGTACATTGGGCCTCACCGAGGCGATGACTACTGACCGAGACCTTTGGAAATGTGCTGTGCGTGAGAAGACCCGGCAAGCCAAGTAAGATCGTTGCCAGTGCCCCTGGACTGGTTCTTGTGCGGGTGGCACATGAGATGCACCATTTTGAGCGTGGCCGTTGCCAGTACCGCCTGACTGGCTCCCGTAGGATTTTCGAGCGAGATCGTTGCCAGTGCCCCTGGACTGGCTTGTGCGGGTGGCACATAAAAGACACCATTTCGAGCGTGGCCGTTTTCGTGCGGGTGACACGTAAAAGCACCCACTACACTCTGAGTGGTTGGCGTTAGGAAGGGCATCCAGCTGTAGAAACTCTGCCAAATTAGACTGGAGCCTGGTGTTGCCATCCGGTTTCACCAGTCCTCAGTCAAATCGTTCAACCCATGCTAGCATGGAAAGCGGACGTTAAACGATGATGATGATGATGATGAAATGGCTATGGGGATCCACCAGGATAAAATAGGAATCAGAGGGGTACATAGTTAAAAAAAAATGGTTGAGAACTGCTAGTCTAACCCATGCCAGACTGGAAAAGAGATGTTAAAAGATGATGATGATCACTGATATATTATTAACCTTTCATCACAGTCTTTTTCAATGATTATCTGTCAGTCTTGCTTGTCACACTTAACTTTTTAAAAATAACTGTATCCTTCTAGCACCTTACCAAGTTCTTCTGCTTTAAAACAGCAGCTCTTTGGGGCTGCTCTCTTTGCTTCTTTATGTATTTATTTATTAAATTGAGGATAGAAAGCAGGTAATTGAAAGATATAAAAATTGACCAGTCTGTATCTTATTTACTTTATATATAGTTACTAAAGATACCAAATGGATATAGTATTGATCTAGCAGCTCAAAGACTTGGATTCAAATCCACTGAAATGTATAATTGGGAAAATTACATCAGTTATTTTACACATTGTTAATGATATGTGTTTCAATGAACTGGAACTGCAAAGTAAACAATCACCCAAAGATTCAAATATCCTGCTTTGAGAAATAATGAAACATTTCAGCAAAAGAAATCCAGAACTTTGAGTTTCCAAGCCAAAAGCTTATCCACTTGGGTATTGCCTGTTTTGTATTTTTTGAACTTACATCTTTTCTTTGTCTTTCTAACAGGATGCTATTGGTGAAATAGTTTTTGTATCGTTACCCGACATTGGTACAGAGTTAAAGATAGGACGTAAGTTTGTTATGCATTTTTATTTCTGCTATAATCTTATCAAATGTAGAGGAGAATGTTTAGATTTTGGTAAGTCCACAACAATCTGATTATACCTGCTTCATATCACTTGTATGAAGTATTTATAATACTTGTACCATTGAGAGCTATATGAAGGTTAAAAATCACATTTACTTCACCACAAAAGTCTTAACCTTTAAGCACACTACAGTTTCTCCAGAATTGTTTCCCCTACCACTGCCCTGTTGCTGCAGGGGAGAAAACTCATACAGTGACGTGATGCACCTACAGTGTGCAAGAAGTTAAAATTCATACTTACAAAGAATTGGTAATGGAAGACAGACTCTTCCACTGTATCCTATCTGTGACACTAGTAGAGGCATAGCAAACTGGAATTGAATATGCTTTATCATTATTATTTATGTCTATATCTTCATGCTAGTATATATTATACAGATCTACAATTCAGTTTCCTTTTTATGTCTTGATTCTGCATACTGTTTCATAAGCTAGAAGTTGAAATTTAAAAAGCAGTATTCTGCATACAATTACAATTCATACCAAAAAATACTATTTTCACTGAAACACAGATAATTTACAAAAATGCAATAAATAAACTTGTAAATTGCTAAATTTACAAGTCAGTTGGTAAAATGAGGATGGAAGTTATATATCTGCAGTGAATAGGTAAATTGATATGGGTACTGCTTGAATTAGTGCATGTGTCTGCATATGTTTGCATAAGTGGTAGCTTACAAAATGTAACATTGTTTATGACAAGGGTCTTACCGACCTCCTTCTACAAATGTTGATGTACACCAAAGTTTGTTAATATCTGGCATTCTTCTGTATATTAATAATCTACTTGTTGTCACGTCTAATAATACATACTTCTGTATAAATGATATTACACTTCAATCTTAACTTAATCCTTCTGCACATGTCATCCACTTGTAATTTGAATAATTCATGCCAATAATAAGTAGACTTGTAGACTTCATGGGCAGATACCTTACAACTTTCTTTGAAATGAGATGTATCAATCTAGTCTCAGGCTATAGCACAAGGATTTGATCAGTGTTCATATGAAATAAACAGCTTTATATTTCAAGCTCTCTAGTCTTTAGTAATGTTGCCTCAATTGCTAGACATCACAATTTCAGATGATCTCTCAGAATCAAGAAAAATCTCTGTCCAGATCAGGTGGTGTCCCTCTATAAAGCCTAGAGACACATTCATCATCATCATCATCATCATCATCGCTTTCCATGCTGGCATAGGTTGGATGGTTTGACTGAGGACTGGCAAGCCAGGAGGCTGCACCAGGCTCCGATCTAATCTGGCAAGGTTTCTACAGCTGGATGCCCTTCCTAACACCAACCACTCCGAGAGTGTAGTGGGTGCTTTTTATGTGCCACCAGCACAGGGGCCAGTCAAGTGGCACTGGTATCGACCATGTTCAAATAGTGCTTTTTACTATTTTAGGCCTATGTTTCCACATGGAAGATTGCAAACAAATATTGCCATTTTTATGGGTTTTTATGACAAAACAAGGGTAACATGCACTCGGTCATGAATGCATATACACACACATACAATGGACTTCTTCCAGTTTCCATTTATGTTTACCACAAGATATTGGTCAACCCATTACTATGGTTGAGGACAGCAGCTAACAGCATCCACACCATGAAAGCAGACTCCAAACTGTAGATCTGAAGTGAATCTTCTACCACACAGTAATTAATGCCTGTAGATGTGATAACAATTTCATTTCTGTAATTGAATACTTCTGCCACATTGCTTCATACATACATACATATATATATAGGTAAGGTAAAAGTTAGAGGCAATACTTGACAATTGTAAGCACCTGTGTATGCCAGCTCGTGGTTGAGGTGAAAGAATAAATTGTAAATGCAAAAAATAACAACAAAAACACAAAGGATTCTGCGGTACACGTGTTTCAAGCTTTATATCAGTGTATAATTGACAATACAAAGCTATCTTCAGCTACAAAAGTATTTCTCTCCCAAGAAATTATATCACATCGGCGTTAAAGGAGGAAGAAAGGTGTGATATAAGAGGTGAAGTTCCTTTCGGTATTTTGCATTGTACTATACCTCGTAGAATTCTCCATCTACACATAATTTCCTCGGTACTCCAAAAACCGTCCATACCTTGCCATGATTCAGTGTGTAGTGTTAAGTTGGTGGTTAAGAACAATATAATAAAATGACAAGAACGAAATAACAATATAAAATAAAATGGGAATATAAAATCCTGTTTACGAATCGTTCGGAATTTATTTTGCGCGATTCTTGCGAAGAATGCACGGTGCCAAGTGGGCCACTTTTGGTAAGCAGAACTGGTGATGTGGGATTAATAAAATGGGAATATAAAATCCTGTTTATATTCCCATTTTATTTTATATTGTTATTTCGTTCTTGTCATTTTATTATATTGTTCTTAACCACCAACTTAACACTACACACTGAATCGTGGCAAGGTATGGATGGTTTTTGGAGTACCAAGGAAATTATGTGTAGATGGAGAATTCTACGAGGTATAGTACAATGCAAAATACCGAAAGGAACTTCACCTTTTATATCACACCTTTCTTCCTCCTTTAACGCCGATGTGATATAATTTCTTGGGAGAGAAATACTTTTGCGGCTGAAGATAGCTTTGTATTGTCAATTATACACTGCTATAAAGCTTGAAACACGTGTACCGCAGAATCCTTTGTGTTTTTGTTGTTATTTTTTGCATTTATAATTTATATATATATATATATATATATATATATATATATATATATATATATATATATATATATATATACAGTAGTGTCAGTGCCAAGCAGTGTTTAAGCATAAGTGAATTTTAGGTTAGTTTGTGATATAGTTCAACTTCTAAAGGCAAATTCGCTGCAGTTACTGTGGAGAAAAAATTCTCTCTTATAATAAAAAGTGTAAAACACCATGTATGTATGTGTGTGTATATACGTGTATATATAAGAAGAATCAGATATGTGATGGTTGTTCTTGTCTAAGTATTTTCAGGATAGATTTTTTTTCACTTGTCTTCACTCTCTTTATTTAATCAATGTAGAGCAGATTCCAGCTGTTCAATGGTACCTTTACTAAAGATGCAGGAACTGAGTTAGTACTTCTGTGTAGCCAAACATTTCCAACAATAGATTGACAAAGATGCTCATGCACGTGTGAAGTTAGACAATTAAGAATTGCTTTCTTCAATCATAACCATTGTGTTTTCAGAAGTTAATTATAATGAAGATAAAACTGGGATTTAGACATCTGATTCTTATTTCTGCTCTATCTGTACTATCATTAATCTTATCAAACTATGCTTTTGTGACATTGAGTGTATTCCATTACGAGCATATGTTACTGATTATTTATTATATGATCGTTTGTTAATTTCATTCTATTTTTTATTCTTTTATAGAGCAGTGTGGTGAGATCGAAAGTGTGAAATCTGTGAGTGAACTTTATAGTCCCATGTCTGGAATGGTTACAGAAACCAACTCAGTTGTGATTGATGAACCAAGTCAAATCAATGCATCTCCTTTTGAAAATGGTAACAAATTTTTAGTATGAAACACTTTTTTTCCCTTAGCCTTTCAACAAGTTATTGATATAGAACATTTCTCATTCTATTCTTAAACCTTTTGACTGTTTCTAACTTTTGCTCATATATAAAATCCATCTGTTCTCTCACAATAAACTTAAGAACAAACATGATTTGTAAGGACTAACTTCTTTGTGAAAATTCTTTCTCAGCTCCCAAAATGTTTTTATTTTTAACTCCTGTTTTCAATTGTCTCATTCTCAGTCAAAATAATTCTTTGATAGTGCTGGATTTTGCCAAAGTTCTGCTTAATCCTTTTATTACCAAACTGCTTGAAAATTTTGTTGGCTTATAACATCAAACTGTCCCAAATAACCTATTCATATTTAAGTGAGAATTTCAATGCAAATCTTATTACTGCATTTGTGAAAACAGGTGGCTTCATTTGATAAACAGTTGCTTAACAGAGTAATAGTTGCACTCTCTGATTTGGGGGATACTTTTTCCTATGTCGTAAAGGTTACTCTATCTGTAACATTATGATGGATACCAGTTTTACATTCACAAATAGTGATTCAGAATTTGGAAGAAAATTCAGAAAATTCAAATGAAGTATGCTACAAATTTCATTTTTATGTCTTCAATTATTCCAAATAACTGTAGAAACAAACTGTTATGCCGTATATAAATGAAAACTATATATATATATATGTGTATATATATATATATATATATATATATATATATAGGCGCAGGAGTGGCTGTGTGGTAAGTAGCTTGCTTACCAACCACATGGTTCCGGGTTCAGTCCCACTGCGTGGCACCTTGGGCAAGTGTCTTCTACTATAACCTCAGGCCGACCAAAGCCTTGTGAGTGGATTTGGTAGACGGAAACTGGAAGAAGTCCGTCGTATATATATGTATGTGTCTGTGTTTGTCTACCCCCCCCCCCCCCGCCAGCATCGCTTGACAACCGATCCTGGTGTGTTCACGTCCCTGTAACTTAGTGGTTTGGCAAAAAGTGACCCGATAGAATAAGTACTAGGCTTACAAAGAATAAGTCCTGGGGTCGATTTGATTCGACTAAAGGCGGTGCTCCAGCATGGCCGCAGTCAAATGACTGAAACAAGTAAAAGAGTAAAAGAGTATATATATATATATATATATATATATATATGTATGTATATATATGTATGTATATATATGTATGTATATATATGTATGTATATATATGTATGTATGTATATATATGTATGTATATATATGTATGTATATATATGTATGTATATGTATGTATGTATATGTATGTATGTATATGTATGTATCTATATGTATGTATATATATATATGTATTTATGTATGTATGTATATATATGTATGTATAAATATGTATGTATGTAAGGTTGCCAAGAATTTATATCTCTCATCGAAGGTCGGTAGCTATCGGACGCTGACGAAGGGAAATAACCCTGAAACCCGGGTCCGTTCGTGCTACGATCACGATGAGAGGGATAACTTCCCTTGGCAAAACAAACAGGACACAGTAGTGTGTCGATAAGCCAGCTGGAGGAGATGTCCTCCTGGGGCTAAAGCAACAGTAACATCCACCCCTAGGGGTCAGCCACACTTAAGTGGCAATACACTTCACTTTATATATATATATATATATATATATATATATATATATGTGTATAGATATATATTGAATAAAACAAGATGCAAGAACTGAGTATCCTGGGCAAGCTAACTGACATCATAGTCTTCTTCCAGCCATTTTCTGCATAAGGTGGTAAGTAGCTTGCTTACCAACTACATGGTTTCGGGTTCAGTCCCACTGCATGGCACCTTGGGCTAGTATCTTCTACTATAGCCTCGGGCTGACCAAAGCCTTGTGAGTGGATTTGGTAGACAGAAACTGAAAGAAACCCGTCGTGTGTGTGTGTATATATATATATATATATATATATATATATATATATATATGGGTGTGTAGATGACAACTTGACAACCGATGCTGGTGTGTTTACGTCCCCGTAACTTACCGGTTCAGCAAAAGAGATCGATAGAATAAGTCCTGGGGTCGATTTGCTCGACTAAAGGCGGTGCTCCAGCATGGCCACAGTCAAATGACTGAAACAAGTAAGAGAGTATATGTGTGTGTATTCTTTTAGTCTTTCACTTGTTGCAGTCATTTGGCTGCAGCCATGCTGGAGCACCACCTTAAGGGATTTTAGTCGAACAAATGGAGGGGGGGGGGGCAAACACAGACACAAACATATATATATATATATATATAGATATAACGGGCTTCTTTCAGTTTCCATCCACCAAATCCATTCCGAGGCTGTAGTACAAGGATTTGATCAGTGTCATACAGTGGGACTGAACCTGGAACTATGTGGTTGGAAAGCAAGCTTCTTACCATACAGCCGTGTCTGCATGTATATATAGCGGTCCCCTACATATCTTGGGGAAATTACGGCAATTTTAGTTGTAAATATTATGGACATTGGGAAAGTGGTGAGGGTTACAAACACTGGAGTATAGATGACCCTTTTAGCAACCAGTAGGGTTTTGAAATTATATCAGTATTTGTATATATGAGACACTAGCAATACGCTATTAAATGTGTAAGAAAATTATGATACCTTAGAGACCACCCCCTCAGTTTACTGAAGGCTAATATAAGATATATTACAAACCAGGGAGACAACTATTGACTGAAGATATTGATGGGATATAAAGGGCTGATACATTTTCAGTAGTATAATATACCAGGCAAATCCACAAAATGAAGGATTAGAGTTTAGAAGATTTGTGTGGCAAGTACTGAGTACTACTGTATATTAGTGTGCAACCAGATGAAAATGGCACACCTTGATTATATGGATGGAATAGACAGGATGAATCAAATGATGAGTTATTGACTGGTTAGTATATTGTAAATATGAGTATTGTGAATGTGTTTTTATGATATACCAAAATAAGAGGGGCTCAAAAGCAATAACTGTTGGGAGAAAGGTAAAAATTCTGCTGGTGGGATATTCCTCTGAATTCAGTTGATTTATATAAGACAGGAAAAAATCCATGCTTGCAAAAAATACTTGACTTCAAAAACAAACATTAGTGACAGGGTTACTATTTGACCATAGAATACTGCCTTTATATGCCTTGTCCAACTGGTTCCATTATGAGAAAAGTGGATGTAAAAACGACAATGGTGATGGCAGTGGAAGAGGAGGACAAAGATGATCTGTAAGCTACAGAACCTTTTATCAGTCACTGAACTATATTTATTGACTTGTACAACACTGTCGATGTGTTTCTGCAGTATGATGCTGTGCAAGAATATTTATAGGTGCAGGCATGGCTGTGTGGTAAGAAGCTTGCTTCCCAACCACATGATTCTGGGTTCATTCCCACTGTGTGGCATCTTGGGCAAGTATCTTCTACTATAGCCTGAGACCAACTACAGCCTTGTGCATAGATCTGGTTGACTGAAACTGAAAGGAGCTTGTCATATATATGTGTGTGTGTATATATATATAAATTGTAAATCCAAAACAAAAATATAACAACAAAACTACAAAGGATTCCACAGTACACGTGTTTCAAGCTCTACATGTGTATAATATAATATAATATAACATAATATAATATAACATAATATAATATGTGTATAATCTACAATGTAAAGCTATCCTCAGCCGCAAAATTCTCTCTCTCCCAGGAAATTATACCATCTCGACGTTGAAGTAGGAAGAAATGTGTGATGTAAGAGGTGAAGATCCTTTCGGTATTCTGTATAGTACTATATCTGGTATAATTCTCCACCCGGACATAATCTCTCCGGTCCTCCGAAAACCTTCCATACCTTGTCACGATTACTGAATCGTCGCAAGGTATGGAAGGTTTTTGAAGGACCGGAGAGATTATGTCCGGGTGGAGAATTATACCAGATATAGTACTATACAGAATACCGAAAGGATCTTCACCTCTTACATCACACATTTCTTCCTACTTCAACGTCGAGATGGTATAATTTCCTGGGAGAGAGAGAATTTTGCGGCTGAGGATAGCTTTACATTGTAGATTATACACATATTATATTATGTTATATTATATTATATTATACACATGTAGAGCTTGAAACACGGGTACCGCGGAATCCTTTGTAGTTTTGTTGTTATTTTTTTGTTTTGGATTTACAATTTATTCTTTCACCGCAACCACTAGCTGGAATACACAGGTGCTTACAATTGTCAAGTATTACCTCTAAATTTCAATTTACCTACGTATATATATATATATATATATATATATATGCATATATATTATTTATATTATTATTTGATTGAATACCATGCATCCATTTCCAAGTAAGTTTGTCTTAATCTTTTTGATGCGACTCTACCTTATACTGTTCTCTCCGCTATCATTTTCTCTCTCATCCTTTTTTTTTTCCCCTTCACTGTTTTCTATCTTTCTTTTCCTCACATGATCATCTTTCTTTTCTTTCAGGGCTGTCCTAGAGATTGAACGTATCCTATCTATCTTTCTCTCTCTTCTATCTTTTCTCTTGTCAAAGAAAGTATTTCTCCCGACATTCACTATTTTCCTCTCGTTCTGGTCTAACGACCCTCCATGTTTGTTTTCGTTGGGTTTCCTTGTATGTCTCTACTGTCCTGTTTTTGTTACTGACTTTGACCCTCCACAAATCCCAAATTTTATTTTGGCTTTTGTGGGAGCAACTGCCTTCGAAGACTCATATTGTCATTCAGTGCTTGAAATGAGGAGTAGATAGGCAGCTGACAGCTGATGAAGGGTTGTTCTTTATGTTAATTGTCCTGTTTTCCATTTGTTTCTCTCATTGATTGTGTATTCAACTCATTTGTTGTATTTCATGTTGTTTACAGTTTGTTTCATATAAGTACTAGGTTTAAAAAATAAGTCTTGGATTCGATTTGTTCAACTAAAACCTTTCAAGGCAGTGCCCCAGCATGGCCACAGTAAAAGATGGGAGATATGTAGAAAATCTGCAATCCTACTTTTGGATAAATTTTGAGTTTCAGTCTTCTCATGTTGTTCAATCTCAGATCAGTTCTGATTGAGCAGACATACAATCAAAATGTTCCAGTCATGGCTATCCCTTCTTAATTTCAGGCAATGCATCTAAGATTCTATTTCCTTTTTTTGTGATGGTAAGATTTGGCTTGAAGGAAATTTGGTTGCTATTTGAAGCATATTGATTAACCCTTTCATTACTGTATTTATTATGAGATGCTCTGTGTTTCTTTCAATTACTTTAAATATAACAAAGAATTTAGTAAAATAACTTAGTTATCATTCAGCTAGTGTTAGGAACATAAATTGTGATTAAGGTTTGGTAGAAGATTTTAATTCAGAACTTATGAAAACAAGACATTTGCACTCAGAGCCAGAACTGGTTTCAGCCGGGCTGGTAATGAAAGGGTTAACCATGATGAGACTTCCTTGTTAGTTTGTTCTTCAGTTGTTTGATAAAATAAATACTATCAATATTTCAACAATTCATTTGATTATACTGCTTGCATTTTCCTTACAAAATTTATAAAGGAGAGACGCACGGGATGTTACAGAATTCATACATTTTCTCAATGGCATTAGTTGTTGAAAGGATTTGTATCTGTCAACTATATGACACTACATCTTTGACAAAGGAGACCTCAGTGTCCCTGTCGGCATAACTGAATATAGTTGTTGTGTGTTTGTGGAGAGAGAGAGAGAGTTTACTCGTGAAGGCAGCATTAGTTAGTATACAACTGCTTTTGTTACCTTGCTCAAATCCTCTCCTACATTCCGTCTGATTTTTCTCTCTTGTTATCTTTCATCCACTTCATATTCTGAAAGAGATAACCTTCAACACTCAACTAGGTTACCTACTTAAGATCTTATTCAAATTGGTTTCTTCAACTCTTTCCTCCTCACCAGCACCACTGTGCGCGCGCACACACTCCTGATTCAATGAAGAAGTCTCCACATGGTTGTTTGACCCTTTAAAATAGCAGTCAAATCTCTCTCAAATTACATCTCATTGTCTTGGAAAAGGATATATTTGATATGATCTTTGGTTCCTTGCACATAGGATAAAGATGAGATTGTTACAGCTGATCAGAAGTTTGCCTGATCAAGGCTACTTGAGGTTAAACAAAAATCTACTGGTGTTCTAAATATCTTTCATTGTTCTCACTTTAAATTCTGCAGGAATCCTCCACATAATTTTTAATCATATACTGATGGGTATCCTTAGTTATGTGTTGACTGAACTAGCTGGGGAACAAAAATGTAGAAAGAAAAAAATTAAAAGATTACCAAGACTTCATTTATATGCATAAGAAAAAGATGAAATGCAAAGTCAGCCCTCTTCTATTTCATTACCTCTAAAGTGGTGAAATATTTCCTTACATAAGACACAAAGCCAGAAGTTTGTGGGGAAGGGACAATTATATTTCCCTGATTCTTGACTTGTACTTCAATTTATTGACCTTGGATTGATTAGAAGCAAGGTTAACTTCAGCATAACATAAAATAGCAGTGCATTTTGTGATTTAGTCATATGATGTGATATATTATGAAGATAGTGTAGGGAAAATACTAAATTTGTTTTTAATGTTCTTACTCCTTTTATGATTTCAGGGTGGTTGATGAAGATTGAGGTGAGTGACAAAAGTGAATCAAATGAGTTGATGTCAGAAACTGCCTACCAAGAATTCTTAACAACATTTGAACACTAAGAGGAATAAAGAACTCAAGAGAATAAGGAACTCAGGGACATCAGAATAGAGTTGCTGTAATTTCAGTCATGTTATTTGTTCATCTTGATTATTATATTGTGTATCTGTAATCCGGAATGTTCTATGCAGAATTATTTTAAAATGAACCTTATAATATGACTTTTAAGTATTAAACAAAATTATAAGAAAATTGTTGTTGTGTTGTTGAACAATCTTGGTTTGCCATCATCATTTTAATGCCTACTTTTCCATGCTTGCATGGGTTGAATGGAATTTATTGTGGATTTTCAACAGTTGGTTGACCTTCCTCACCTGTTTCTAAGTAAATTAATATTTCCCTGTGATCAGTCAAGTCCTTGGAGGATTAGAAATGAAGGACAGCACTTGCATGATGATGACACTTATTCACGATTACCATGCAGTATTAAGACAAGAAGACAGTAACACACACAGTGTGGGCCCCTGGACTTGTTAGTTCCTGTCGAGCCATCCAACCCATGCCAGCATGGAAAATGGACGTTACATGTGGTTGATGCTGCTGCTGCTGATAACTGGCTTTCAGTTTCTGTCTACCAAATTCACTCACAAAGCTTTGGTTGGCCCAGGGCTATAGTAGAAGACATTTTCACTTTGGTGCTATACAGTGGGTCTGAACTCAGAACCATGAGGTTGGGGAGCAAACTTCTTACCACACAGCCTGCACTTGTCTTTAGATCAAAGACTACAATCCTTATTTATTCTTAAGATTTTTTACTTAATCAAGGAGGGAAGGGCAGTGTTCATGACCCTTTATTTTTTTCTTAGGTCCTTTTAAGATTAGTGAAAGGAATTTATCCTCAAACTAGATACCTTGAGCTCTACTAAATGTCCAGTGGTGGTTTTAAAACCAAGCTGTGGATTAAGTCTACTGCTCAAAATCTTAGACCTCAAGGAACCAGAAGAAACATTGACAGGCATCTTGTCTGACACTAATTACTTTTTCAATCCACTGTCCTTGATTGACTTCAATTCTCATTGATAAAAATAAAAGTACAAAGTCAGAGTTTAGAGAGAAACAGCAAATTACTGCAAGGCATTGGTTTACACACTAACCCATGCTCAATTCACCATCTAGATGGAATTTGATGAGGAAAACTAACCATAATTATATTAACCCTTTAGCATTTAAACCAGCCATATCTGGCCAAAATATCCTACCTGTTTCATGTTCAAATTGTCCAAATTTGCCTCTCACACCTACCTACAATATCATTCTAAAAATATACTATCAGATGTATGATTAAGTCAAAACAATGTGAATAAATAACCGTTGCATTTGAAAGAGTAACCTTTATGCTAAAGGGCTAAGTTAATTAAGCTGTTACACTGTGTAGAGTGATTAAATTTTCTTACTGATATACTGTTATGGTTTGGGATATCAGAATTTGAGTATACCAGATAAAATGAATACATATATATATATATCAAAAGCATGCCATTGTAACCATTTTGTCTTTGGAAAAGATAAAATTCAATGTGTCCTTACTTTAGAATTTTGTGAATCACAATAAGTATCTGTTGAGCACTGGGGTGTCAGTCTAATTGACCTATCCCTCCTCCTAAATTGCTGCTCTTGTGCCAAAATTTGAAGGCATTATTATTATTATTCATTATTTTAATTTTAGAAATTTTAATCTTGGTGTGTGACTTTTGGCCCATCCCTACATAAATCGATCTACTAGGGGCTTGCTCTCCTATGTTACTTGGTGGTCTCTCACCCTTCACAAATAAAGTAAAAACAACATTGCAGCAATTGACATTAATCATTCTGGCATAAAGCTTGCTATCAGCTTGAACCGTTGCAGCACGTGCACAGCAATTATAAGCCCCAAAGTCTCTATAAATTCTAGATCTTAAGACTTAGATTTCAAATCTGAGAACAACTTTCTTCTCTACTAATCCTGGAAGTTCTGAAAATTAAGTCATGAGCACTGTTCTACATCCTAAATCAGTAAAAAAAAAAAATGTTTTAAACAGGTCAGACTAGTAGTGTAAATAAAATGACATGCTACCAAGTCTTGAAACTATCACAGAAATAATTTCTAATTCATATGCCAAAAACTGTTGTACAGTCCAAATGAAGAGCTATGATCAAGGCACAGCAGCTTTGATAATCCCAACATATTTTCCACGGTTTCAAAAGTGCAGAACTAAAGGACAATTTCATTGACAGAGTATGTCAACATGAACATATTTTTAACTTGACAATTTTTATGTGAAGCAAGAAATATAAGCTTTCACACACGCAAATACATATACAAAGGACTTCCATACAGTTTCTTGTTATCCAGTTTCATTCGCAAGACATTGGTCATCCTAAGACACAAGCTCAAGATGTTATATAATGAGATAAAACTGAAGACTAGTAACAAAGTAAACTCAATGTTCACACGGCCATACTGCACCTAAATATGAAGAAAGAATTAACAAACAAAGTACATTGACATATAAATAACCAAACAACTATATTTCTTGCTTTTTATTCAATTGTTATAATAATTATATTTAGAAATTGCACACATTTTTTTTTTTAAATGAGAGAAGTCACTTCAATCTAATTCTATTTAGACTGACGACTGGTAAAAGTGAGGAAAGAATCATATTGGTTTTTTTTTTTTTTTTTTTTAAACCTTTTCATATCCTCTTAACAATCTGTACAAAATGATGAGTAAATATGGCATTCGTTATTTTATTTCCTATTCTATCCTGCAAACTTTCATTTAATTTGTAACTAGTATTTATTGCTTCACTACTCTAATATTCTTCAGAATTGATCCCATATTTGAAGAAACTATTCAAAGTGTCTATTGCAAATATTCCATAATATATTAGTTTATTCAAAACTGAAGCTTTGATAAGAGTCTCATTTCATGTTGCAAAAAACTAATAATGACTGAGCTTTTTTGCCTTTGAATATTTAGTTCATAAATTCCCATTTGCGTACACTTTGTAATAATTGCATCCTTAAAATGTATGCACATGTATGCTTGTTTTTGTAGAGATAAATGAGATAAGTTGTGAAACATAAATAAGAAAACTACAAATTACGAATTTATTTGTATTTCTTAAAAAGACAAGATCCCTTTTTTTAAAGACATGTGAGTATAGACAATGATCTCATCAACAATATATTAATTACATGTTATTTTATGACCTTCATTACAATTGGAAAGGCTAGATCTCGGGTAAAAATTGAACATGGAATCTATGAAATGACAAACATTTTAAGACATTTTAGTTTTCCTACATTCAAAGCATTAAGAGGAGAGAAAAAACCCTGCTGGTACTGAAGTTAGCACATACAGAGTTAAAATGACTTTAGTCCAGTTAAAAAACTTAATGGCAACACTATCATATAGGAGCAGAACAATGACAGTCATCAGAATCTCAAGGAATCATTGTACTGTTTGAAATTACTTTGCAGTTTAGGAAGAAATATATATCAATTATAATTAACAATGAGAATTTTAATACACACTAATCTATTACAGAAAAAGATGGAGCTCAACAAGCAACATATTTGTAGATCTCAAGTTTTGGCAGAGAGCCTGTTCTTTGTCTGTCCCGGATTAGTGCTTTTATATATACATACATACATATACATAACTCTCCTCTTATAGGTATAATAATCCATTCCTCTACTATTTCTGTCTCTGATGAAGGGATACATTAGATTTTCCCTGAAACAGCTGTAAGACTTTATCCATAAAATATATTTCTAACTGTGCCATTGTTCTCTTTGTCCTTTTCTCTCTTTATACATGCACACGCTAATACACGACCTATGTTATAATCCCCACTCTTGTTTATACAACGAATGGGGCAAAACTAGCCGGTATACAGCACTTACTCGGTATTACCTGTATCTTTGGGTTTGGTTGAATCCAATACCCTTCTTAACCTTATACATACATATACATATATATATATATATATATAAAATTCAAATTATTAGATATTATTTTTTCATAATTCAATTTAATAGCAATGTGTCTCTTGTTGATGCAAAGATGTAGCTTAATTTTGTTATATGATATTAAACATGTTTATGTAATCATATGCAAAAAGAGGACTGAAAAAAAATCACTTGAGTAGCTCAATTTTCCCACTGTTGGTTTTAGAATTTAAAAAAATCATATACATATTATATAATACATAAATAGTATTATATATATAAAATGCATTGTATTTATGTATACTTAGCACACGTAAATACAATTATAAAGGTAATAATATCTGTATATTTGCAGAAACCATAAGAAAGTAGTATGTACCTCTTTTCTGAATCCTAGCTGAATAATGCAATAGAAGGAATATGGTTTAAAACTGAATGTTGAAATTGAAAAAAATATTAATGACAAAGAAAACTAAATGCAGGAAGATCTAAGTTGAGATAAGCTAATAGATAAAGAATTTGGCTGATATGAGAATCAGTAAGTTTACTGAGGAGAGAAATCATCAACTTAATTGATTAAGTGAGAGACTATCTACATGACCAAGAAAACCAACACATACAGTTCACAGCCCTGAATACCTATTAAGGAGGCTGACAACAGCCCACTATTGTACGTACATATTCAACATGATGAGGAATTTCTGCTCTTATGACTTTTTAGAAATCATCAAAGGTGTTTTTACAAAATGATGCCAGCAAATATTTTGAGTTGTATCTCTTGAATATAAAATAAAAATGAACTAAATAGATAACTTACTAAACAAAAATGATGTGAATTTTTTTCACAAATCAACTTCATGCCATATTGGAACGAAATGCAGAAATAACCTAGAGCTCTTTTATGTGTTGTAATTGGTAATTCTAATCTCAAATTTAATAATAATAATAATAATCCTTTCTACCATAGGCACAAAGTCTGAAATTTTGCAGGAGAGGGCTAGTTGATTACATTGACCCCAGTGCTCAACTTGTACTTATTTTATTGGCCCAGAAAGAATGAAAGGCAAAGTCAACCTTGGGGAATTTGCACTCAGAAATGCTGCTAAGTAAAGATTCTGCCAGTTCACCACCTCAATAATGATAATTCTTTCTAATTTTGTCACAGGGCCAGTAATTTCAGAGAGAGGTATAATTGATAATAATGAAAGGTATTATCTGAGATTAAATTTTATGCAGCTAACTAGATCCTGTTATTACAGGATCTGATAGAATAGTTTTATTCAATGAAAAAGAGACAAGGATAATGCTAATCAAGATTCTTCTTACAAGCATCAACATTCTTCATCTCAAGACTGAAGAAGAAATATTAAATAGTAAGGTTAATTCCAATACTAGCTTTACTAAGGAAGAAATGGTGAGAAGTAGGTGACAACATAACTGACTATTAAAGATGGTTAGTATTCTGTCTGCTTGTCTTCATGTTGAGAAAGGAGTAATTTGCACTAACCATCCTGGCAGAGACATTACCAAGATTAGCCTTGCTCTGACACACTGAAATATTTCAGGATATAAACAATCATGAGAAGATTCCACAATATCATATATAGTTGATGCTGAGTTTTGAATTCTGAGCAAAGAGGTACATAACCATCATTTAAAAATAATAACAGTTTCTAACTGAGGTACAAACCAGCAATTTTAAGGGGGAGGGGCTAGCCAATAACATTGATCCCAATACTTGACTAGTACTTTATTTTATTGACCTAGAAGGGATGGAAGTCAAAGTTGACCTTGATGGGACATGAATTGAGAACTTAAAGAGCTGGTAATACCAAAAGGTATTTTGTTCAACGCTCATCAGATTCTACTATCCACCACCCTATATGATTATATTTTAAAACAATAATATTAATACTCATAAGCCTATTGAATACAGAAGGTACTAAAATACATCAGCTCAGGAACAATTGGAAAGATTATTCTATAACTGTTGTTGTTATCTAGTCATAAATCAAAACAGAGTAATATTCATTAAGTATATTACATAAATTCTAAAAAAAGTTCACTCAAATAGGATTTCACACAATACAACTCATATTCAGCATAAAGTTGGTATGGTACAGACTTTCAATTGTTATGGCATCATTCAAAAGGAAATGGAACATTACACTCATCATGTAGAAGTATTATTTTCAAATATTCTGCCAAGGAAACCAACCAAAGGAAATGGTTTTTGCATTAAATAGTGATTCAAAACTGTAAACAGAGGAATTGAAGGTGTTCAAGATTAATTAAATCATAAAAAGCAAAAACGAAATTGTAGACTCTTGTGCAATGTGCATGAATTAAGTCCAGATCTCAAGCATTTCTGACAGTGGACAATCCTAACAATAATTATTAATGATTTCTAGTATTGGCATAAGGCCTCACATCTGTAGGGCAGGAGGGGTATTGTCAATTTAATCTCAAGACATAGAACTTAGACAACAAAATGACATAAATAAATATTACAATGATTTCCTTTATTACCACATGGCTTATAAAGGAAATTAGTTGATGTAAAAAAAATTCATTCTAGCTTGGAACCAATTGCACCATATCCATGAACTATATACATCATAATTAGGGAGCAGACATGAACTATGCTGCTTAAACATGCATGTACAAAGAAATTAGAATTTTTTACGTTACACATAAAGACTTTGACATGTAGCTTACACACTTGGTACCATGCCAGTGCAGCAGGTGAAATATATTTGGAAGAACTTTTTTGAAATTTAGAAATAATTGGCAGTGACAAGAAAAATATCTGTAGTGTATGGAGTGAACAACATTCAAACTCTCTAATTCACATATTTTTACCCAAATTCTGTACATTTATTTGATTTCACATTTTCATAATTCACACTTTGCTTAGAACTTCTTGAGCCTCAAATGAAACAAAAAAGAAAGGAAAACGATGATGCTTATGAGGATGACCCATAATAATAATAATAATAACAAAAATAATGGTTTCTGATATCAGCACAAGGCTTGATTTCTGTGGGATGAGGTTTAGTCAATTAAATCAACCCCAGTACTTGAGTGGTACTGTCATTTTATCAACTCTGGAGGGATGAAAAGCAAAGATGACCTTGGCAGGATTTGGAGTTAGAAGATGAAATGCTGTAACCAAATACTGTAAAGCTTTTCTCCAGTAATCTGACTATTCTGCCATTCCACCATCCTAATTAATAATAATAATGATTTCCTTCACAAATATTCATTTAGATATGAAGTTGCAATGTCCATATTTTCCTCAAAGGTACTGGCAAAGTGAAACAGCTTTCGACCTGGAATCAAAAGCACACCACACACCAGTATCCATCGCAACAATAATTTTACATCCATAATTGTTACTATAACAAACAAAATAAACCCTAATAGATAAAGCTAAGGGGGGAGAGAGAGAGAGAGATGAAGTGGAGAATGCATTAGAGAATTACTGAAACTAAACTTGTAGCAATCTAGTCTAATCCTTGAATGAAAGGTCCCAACCAATAACAGCATTAAAAAAGTATCACAATCAAAATAAAAAGCTAAAAAGAAAGAAAAAAGTGAGTGGTGGTGGTTTTAGATAAGGTTGGAGTATTAGAGGTGCTAACACAAAACAGTTGTGAAAGATGATCAAGAGAAGAAAATAGAAGTCCAAACTGATTCAAATTCAAAGGCTTTAAAAGAAAATGATAAAACTGTACAGATGTCGAATCATTGGTATGTTCCCTTATTTTTAACACAAATATTGGTTAGATTATTTTAATTTATTTATATTCATGTAATTGTACTTCAACATTTACACTATACCGTTTGGTTTGTTCTTTATTTTCCTTTTTGTTTTCTTATTTTTCTGGTGTTTGTTTAATTCTTCAATTTTTCACATTTAAAACAATGTTTTGATATTTCATCTAAATAGAAATGGTAACTGTTCCTGTGACTCACATCTCTATATTATTACTTTCATATATTTTGCATATTATTTTATTAATTTTAATTTCATTATTATCATGTCTTTTTACATTCATTGTTTTTTGCTTTCTTCCAAGATAGCATGAGTTACATAATTCTGCAAATTTACTTTTCATGCACGAATGCACACTCACATACACATATGCACGCACACACACACACAATGTTTAAAACAAGTGTCTTTAAAACTAGATACCTTTTCTGTTACTAAACATTCAATGTGAAAAAGGTGACATGCTTTTTTATTATTTTTGTTTTGTCAAATTTAAATCAACTGAAATAAGTATTATATACAGCACATATTATCTCACTTGCTCCAGTCAACTTTATTTAAAAAAAAAAAGGACCCATTACTACTTCACTATTGGTTTGAATGTTAGAAATAACAGAAGTTGAGGTGTAAAAACATTACTTCAACAACTCCATATTTATGAAAATATCAAAATTTGTAGAGACACTCTCTAGTACCCTGCAGATTAACATAGAAAGAAACTTGGATATAACATTTAAAAAAATGCTAAGTGTTCTTTTCTTTTCTAGGTTTTGGGTAGGTATTCTTTCTCGTGTTACCATCTACAAATTTTAAAAAGAAAAAAATGGCAAGGCAAAGTCAGTCCCTATCGAAGGGCACGGATTATTCTATATGTTATGAATCCAAAACCAGTTGCCACAGCCAGACCAATAGCTGCCTTTATAAACAACTTCTTATCCTTGTTGTAGATGTTTTTCAGGTATCTGAAATAAGAAAGAAATATTTTTGAATACAAAAGTTATGAATATGCATGAATGTATTTAAAAAGAAAATCCCTCCCCACTTCACACACACATACTCTAACCCAAAGTTTCAGTTTATCCTTTAAAAGTTATCATTGTAGACTACTTCATAACTATGATGCCCACATGACTGGCTGGGCATAACAAATTTAATGTGATGGTAGACTGTTGTACATTAACTATTGTACAAAGTCAACAAAGATATATCTACTTCAGTTTCTAAAGGTATTATAACTTTATCCCATTCCCAGATAAGTAATTATAACAATAAAGTGGGATTCTTTAAATGTAACAGAATAACGACAAACATAAAACAGTGTGTAATTCAGTCATTTGGAATTGATATAGTGTACACTGCATGTCATCAATGATAAAAGGGATTGACATCAGGAAGGGAATCTGGCTGCAAAACAGTTTCAAAGAGTCCCATCCAGTTTATGCACCAATGGAAGAGTATAGGCATGAGAATGATGATGGTGATGATAATGGTAAAACATTGATATTTAGACATTACTAACAAGACGTACTAAGCAGTACATAATTTATGAGTTCAAATTTCCTTATATGCTTTATGCAAACAAACTGAAAGTAGGCAATACTTTATAACTTCACACTCATTATAAATGCACAAATCATTACAAAGCAAGGTAGGAAAAACAGAAACCATTTTCTAGATTCAAACATGACATGTTTATAGGATTAAAATATATTTGATGAGGTTTGCCACTCTAATATACACCATCTGAGAAGAATTAATTTCATTAAAAAGTCTTTTTTTCTAATTTACCATTTACATTAACGTGAGTATATAAGAAAGAGGTAGAAATTGTGTGTGTATTGCTGGTGTCAAGTTGTGGCCAATGCCAGCGTCGCATAACTGGCACCCATACTGGTGGCATGTAAGAAGCACCTTTCAAGCTTTGGGCCTCATGGAGGCAATGTGGCCAATGCTGGTGTTGTGTAGCTAGAACCTGTGCTGATGGCATGTAAAAAGTACCTTTTGAATGTTGGGCCTCACAGAGGCAATGACAAATGACCGAGACTTCCAGCAATATGCCATGCTTGAATAGAAGACCCATGAAGCCAAGTGAAATCGTAGTTGTGGCAGATACTGGTGTCACGCAAATGGCACCTGTGCTGGTGGCACATAAATGCACCCATTACACTCTCAGAGTGGTTGGCATTCAGCCATAGAAACCATGCCAAATCAGACTGGTGTTTGGTGCAGCCCCTCAGCTTCCCAGCTCTGGTCAAACCAACCAACCCATGTCAGCATGGACAACAGACATTAAATGATGATAATGATATATATAAAAAAAAAGCTCTTGTCTTTCAGCTTTAAATTACACAACAAATATTTAAGCATTTGATATATTGTTATATGCATATTAAATCATGTATATTATCTGATACAACATTAGACAGTTGTACTATATCTAATGGTAGTTATTACTAAGAGTACTCCTTTCAGAGAACATCTGAAACTATTGCAAAGAAAGGAAACCATATAAATATATAAAAAATGAAAAAAATCTCAATTCTAAATCACAACTTCCTTTAAGATGGTAACTATTTTGTCACAACTCTACTTTCTATAACTGGCAGAGACAGGTTAGAATAGGTTACTGCTACATCTATGCTAGATTTCAATAGCTCAGCATTTTCAATGTGGAATCATATTCATATGGAATGTAAATTACTCTACCAAATTTACTTTTGGCATAGTTCTCATGATCAAGTTCATCCCAGAAAGTTCAGATCTTAAGTCAATTTGAGTTGAAGCCATTCAATCACTTCACTTTCAGTTAGTATATTGAACTTCTGTTGGGACAACTACATCAACAACAATTTGTGTTGTGTTTACTACAATTCTACTTTTCATAGAATTTAGATATCAATTTTGACAGTAGAAAAATAATTATGACATGTAAACTGAGAAGGTGACATGTTGTCTATGCAACTGATACTTTTTACAGCATAAACAAAATGTATTTAAGGTCAACAGGGAGATGAACTAGTTTCTAAGAGGCCAACTCTAAGAAGCCTGCTTGGAGTATTTCTATATGTGAAAAGACAAGTGGAAAGTGAGAGACAGAAAATCAAGTTGAGAAAGTAGGCCACAAAACTAAGAAATAACAGCACATACATCAACCTTAGAAAACATGAACGTTCCATATCAAAAAACAAGTGAATGGTGTCAATTTTAATGCCACTGGATAGAAAGACAGAATAATAATGACAACGATGAAAAAAGAGAACAAAATGAATGGCAGAAAGAAAGGAAGAAATGTTAAAATGTTAAAGCAGAATCATTCTATAAAAAAGAATGTTGACACCACTTTCTGTCTCTCTCTTTTACTTGTTTCAGTCATTTGACTGTGGCCATGCTGGAGCACCGCCTTTAGTCGAGCAAATCGACCCCAGGACTTATTCTTTGTAAGCCTAGTACTTATTCTATCGGTCTCCTTTGCCGAACTGCTAAGTTACGGGGACGTAAACACACCAGCATCGGTTGTCAAGCAATGTTGGAGGGACAAACATAGACACACAAACACACACACATCATCATCATCATCGTTTAACGTCCGCTTTCAATGCTAGCATGGGTTGGACGATTTGACTGAGGACTGGTGAAACCGGATGGCAACACCAGGCTCCAATCTAATTTGGCAGAGTTTCTACAGCTGGATGCCCTTCTTAACGCCAACCACTCAGAGAGTGTAGTGGGTGCTTTTACGTGTCACCCGCACAAGGGCCAGTCAGGCGGTACTGGCAACGGCCACGCACAAAATGGTGTCTTTTATGTGCCACCCACACAAGAGCCAGTCCAGGGGCACTGGCAACGATCTCGCTCGAAAATCCTATGAAGGCCAGTCAGGCGGTACTGGCAACGGCCACGCTCAAAATGGTGCATCCCATGTGCCACCCGCACAAGGGCCAGTCCAGGGGCACTGGCAACGATCTCACTTGGCTTGCCGGGTCTTCTCATGCACAGCACATTTCCAAAGGTCTCGGTCAGTAGTCATCGCCTCGGTGAGGCCCAATGTTCGAAGGTCTTGCCTCACCACCTCAGCCCAGGTCTTCCTGGGCCTACCTCTTCCACGGGTTCCCTCAACTGTTAGGGTGTGGCACTTTTTCACGCAGCTATCCTCATCCATTCTCACCACATGTCCATACCAGCACAATCGTCTCTCTTGCACACCACAACTGATGCTTCTTATGTTCAGCTTTTCTCTCAAGATACTTACACTCTGACAGGTATGCACACTGACATTACACATCCAGCGGAGCATACTGGCTTCATTCCTTGCGAGCTTACGCATGTCCTCAGCAGTCACAGCCCATGTTTCACTGCCATGTAGCATGGCTGTTCGTACACATGCGTCATACAGTCTGCCTTTTACTCTGAGTGAGAGTCCCTTTGTCGCCAGCAGAGGTAAGAGCTCTCTAAACTTTGCCCAGGCTATTCTTATTCTAGCAGCTACACTTTCAGCACACCCACCCCCACTACTAACTTGGTCACCCAGATAGCGGAAGCTATCGACTACCTCTAGTTTTTCTCCCTGGAATGAGATAGAAGTTGTTTCCTGTTTGTTTACAGTGTTTATTGCACCTGAACATCTGCCACATACAAAAACTAACTTCGTAGTTAGTCTGCCTTTGATATTGCTGCACCTCTTATGTGTCCATAGCTTGCACCGGGTACATCTTACAGAGTTACTACCTACTCCTTTTCTACATACTGAGCAGGGCCATCTACCTGAAGGGGTTTGTGTTTTATCTACCTTCCTACTTATTAGGATTTTGGTTTTTGCTAGGTTGACTCTAAGGCCCTTCGATTCTAGTCCTTGCTTCCACACCTGAAACTTCTCCTCTAGTTCTGATAGTGACTCCGCAATTAGTGCAAGGTCATCAGTATAGAGGAGCTCCCAGGGGCAACCTGTCTTGAATTCCTCTGTGATCGCCTGGAGGACTATGATAAATAGGAGGGGGCTGAGGACGGAACCTTGGTGGACCCCTACCTCTACTCGGAATTCATTACTGTACTCATTTCCAACCCTCACCTTACTGGCAGCATCTCTGTACATGGCTCGCACAGCTCTCACTAACCATTCTTCTATCCCAAGTTTCCTCATTGACCACCAGGTAAGGGTTCGGGGGACCCTGTCAAAGGCTTTTTCCATGTCAACGAAAGCCAAGTACAGAGGTTTATCCTTGGTTAGGTATTTCTCCTGCAGCTGTCTTACTAGAAATATGACATCAGTAGTGCTTTTACCTGGCACGAACCCAAACTGCATCTCATCTAAATTGATTCGCTCCCTAATTAGTTGGGCTATGACCCTCTCCGTAACTTTCATAACCTGATCTAACAGCTTGATACCTCTGTAATTATTTGTATCTAAAGCGTCACCTTTACCTTTGTAGCAGTTGACTATGGTGCTGCTACACCAGTCATTGGGTATGACTCCTTCGTGTATCACCTGGTTCGTAATACGGGTGACTAGGCTGTAGCCAACACTGCCAGATATTTTGAGCATCTCTGCAGTGATTCCCGATGGGCCGGGAGCTTTCCCTGTCTTCATACTCTTAATTGCTTTATCTACCCTGGTACTGTCAACTCGGATAGCTGGTCCCTCTGTTGGGTCGACATACGGCAGGCTCTCTTTCTCCCATTCATTCTCTTTATTAAGCAATCTATCATAGTGGCATCTCCAGACCTCTTTCTTTGCAGCCTCATTTAGTGCAAGCGTACCATCATCCATGCGAACACATTTCTTTCCTACGACATCACTATTCTCTCTCCTACACTGTCTTGCAACACGAAATACCTCAAGTATTTGGTCCTCACGGCACAGAACATTGGCAAATCTTTTCTTATCTGCTTCCCCTCTGGCTAAATAAACCTGTCGCCTAGCTTCCCTTCTGGCAGATTGGTACAATTCCCTGCTACCACCGTTCTTCCAAGCCTGTTTCTTTTGTCTAATAGCCCCATACGACAGGCTTCTTTCAGTTTCCGTCTACCAAATCCACTCATAAGGCTTTGGTCGGCCCGAGGCTATAGTAGAAGACACTTGCCCAAGGTGCAGTGGGACTGAACCCGGAACCATGTGGTTCGAAAGAAAGCCTCTTACCACACAGCCACTCCTACGCCTCCTTAAAAAAGATACTAAATTTGGTAAAAGGCTATTTAGGAAATAAGTACCAGTTAGATATTCAATATACGTTTAATTTGAAGCGAACACTTTAAATCAATATACAATTAGATTGTATGAAAAGCAGCTTCTGTTTTGCTTTGTTCAAAAGCATTTTTAAACATCAAAGCTAGAATGTTATTAGTAATTCATTAACACAGCTTATAAAGTGAGTTAGCAATACAATTAAAATAGACAAAGAAAACAAGCTTCATCAGCTATTATACTAACATACGCTTAACATTTGAAAAAGAAATATCTACACAGGTATAAGAATGACAACAAATACAATAATTAAACATTTGTACAAACAACAGGTAAGCTCTAAAGTTATGCAAGCAGGGAGGAAATTAAAAAGAATACATACAAAACAGAAAAGCATTTCAGGTCAATAAAAATAAATCCTATTTTTGGAAGAGTCATCTTTGACCAAAAATTAAAACACCAGCACTAAGAATTATAATTATTAACTTAAAATGAAAAAATAAGTGAAAATGATTTATTAATAATCAATATTTTACTAATAGCTGAAGGATGAATGGCAAAGTCAACCCCTGTAGGAATAAAATTCTGAAAATATTCTGCAGTGATGCAACCATTCACAGTCCTAAAGAAATAAATACTACTAATAATAATATCATTGAGTGTTTTAATTATTGATGAAGGTGATTCTTCCAAAAATACAACTGATAAGGGATTTCTAGGTAAAATTTTCTTGCCAACCATAAAAAGAAAGACATTATGCAATAGAAACATATTTGACTAAATTAAACATTTCCAATTGATTAAAAATTTAATTAGAAGGGGAGTAGCAACATTTTAAACTAGTAACCATCAAAAAAGGAGAAATATGATTTTGTTGTTGTTGTAGTTTATTATTTACTAGTATTGATTTCTTAATAATAATCAAAATAACATCAAAAGAATAGTAATAAATTAACTCCTAATATAATGATTTTAGTCAGTAATATAAATTTATAAACTATACTTTTATTCAATCTAGATTTAGCTATTTCATGAACTTTTAATAAGTAAAAGACCAAATTATGTTCTCTGGACTTGATAATATTGTCCCAAAAAGTTTCCAGAGTAAATCTACAAATATTAAAACACAAATATATATATATATATATATATATATATATATATATATATATATATATATATATATATATAACAATAAATATTACACTGATGCAGTTGTGTAAACAAGCACTACCTTTCAGTTAAAACATGATGTGAAAGATCATATATGACAAAAAAATGAAGTATAAGAAAGTGTGTGTGGTTGTGTGCATGCACTGTATTGGAATAAACTGTAGATTTAAAAAATATAATAGTCCTGATGAGTGACAACAAGAGAGTAGAATCAACAATATTGTGGGAGAAAGAAGTGTTGTGAATCAAAGCAGATATTTTAGATGTGCAAAGGAGAATCTCTCTGAGTTCAAAAGTCAAAGTTATCCTACTTTTGAGAATACAGGTGGAAAGGAAGCCAAATTTCCAAATGAGATGCACTGTAGGGAAGAAGAAACAACCACAGATCAGGAAAGAATTTTAGATAATGAGATAATTAGATGTGGATCAGTTTTGGGAGAGAAACGATTTCAACAGATATTTTAATTTACTTAACAATACAATAAATATTTAAAAGATCAATATCTAGTTTACCTAAAGGATTTTTCAGCTAAATTTTTTGATATTATCATTGACTTAGATCAACAATATTTTATTAACTGAGATTATTCTTTTTGACATCTGTATATTACAATATATTTCTATAACCTACTAGCAGAAGTGTGTGATAGTCCAAACCATTCCTTACACATTTGTGAAGGTGAAATATAATAGATAGTATTCAGTTATAACAACTGACATCAAAAGTTAAGAAGCATTATTTAAAACCCTATATTGTATTATAGGGTCTATTTGATTATAAGAATCATATATTTTACTTAAAACAGAAACAGTAACTATCATGAAATAACCATCTACAAAGAGAAATTTCAATTTTATCCAAAATTTAAAAAAGCTTTTAAAACAATAAAATTTTTATAATTCAACTTGTACTGTTTCCACAAACCATAAATTCAAACTGAATACAAGAATCATATTTACTATCAAGACAGTGCAAGCTGCTTAAAGTCACTAATACTTCTCTAGAGTAAATATATTTTTCAAACAAAGCTCATGCAAAACACTTGACACAAAACATACAGCTAATTTTTTACTACATTTCAATCTGAAACTATATCATTTAAGAACAGAAGTTTAATTTTACTGATTCAGTTTAGATGAAAACAATCTCATGCAATATTCAAAACCTTGCACTAAATTCAGCAGATGAAATTTTTATTGTACCATAAAATATAAAATATAATGAAAATTAAGATTTATTATCAACGAAATTTGAAGTATAATAGCCTATTACTTGCTATAAAGTAATACTTAGAGTAGCAAATATTTTATAATGTGTCCACATCTAAAAAAAATAACTAATACAGATAAGAGACCATAGAAAACAATTATGAAGATGGTTGTAAATGAATAAATAAAAAGACCTAAGCTGAAAGCAAAAAAAAAAAAAAAAAAAAAAAAACCGAACTAAGTGATTAATCAAAATTCTATTCTGTAAATACAATACAAGGGAACTGAAGTCATAAGAATTTGCAATTTTAGTTTAAAACTTAAAAGATGATTCCTTTTCAGTTAGGATAATAATATATCTATTCATTAGATTAATATCACAACAGAGCTTTGAAAAGAAAAATAAACATTTGCAATATTTCATTAAAAGACTAACAAGTTTCTGATATCTAATGGTCAAAGCAAATTATTTTCTAACTCATCATAATGACTCTAATATCTTATAAGACATGAATTTACCTTTATTGTCACTAAATATCAACTTTTTATTTTCTACTGAATTTGATGATGAATATAAATAGAAACATTATCTAAACATCCAAACAAAAGATAAAAATCAAATCAACAACAGTTTGAAGATTTGCTACAGAAATTTCCAAGAAATCATGAAGTATATATTATTCTTAATGGTTTTGAGAGAAAACTATGATTCAATAAGGAATTTTCCTTTTCTCTATGGACATTCTTTCTTGGCTCATTATGGGACTTTGTCAATTTTCTCTAATTTCCAAAGTTTTATTAAGGAGTTCTAAATATAACCTTTCCCTTTACAATTCTTAAAAGCTCTCTTAAAGCAGGCTTCTCATGGAGAGGTAGAACTGACCAAGTTAATGTTATGCTGGATTACTACAGTAAAGGTTGATGGTGCATATCATATCATATATACCTTGTGGTCAACATATTTAATTCTTGCAGGTCAAGTTTAGCTTGCTCTAAACACAAACTTTAAATAGGTACAGTTCTATGCTGTAATCCATGTATAATTCATAATTTATTAACTTACTCTGCTGAGCTGAAGTTCAAGGTGTTTGGGTAAAGTCACCAGAATGCTGCTCAGTACTATCTCAGACTAGCCTTTCCAATCAATTAGCAATTCCAATAGATCAAGGGTTCTAGTTTTGATTAAGAGTTGTACAGAATGGCTGATATGCAACAGTCCATGTACCACTGTTAGGTGGATATATACTGATCTTTCCTTTATTATTAAATCTGATTATGTAATGACTGATTTGCAAAATATTTTATGCAAAGTTCAACTTATGACATCCAGTCATCTACTACAATGGATTTCACAACAATGACAGTTTAAAATAAAACTAAACTTTCATATCAGACACAACCCAAGGTATATGACATTGCTTGTTTCTCAATGAGAATCCCACTAACTTCAAAATTGTCAGCGATTTTAATTACTTTCAGTAGTTCTTCTGATATGACACTTTCATGATTCTCTTTTATGATGATTTAAGGCTCTAACATTTTTACTTCCAATATGCTGCATTTATACATGTATAAATACAGGAAAATTAATTAAAAAAACACCAGAATCAAAACTGGAGAAGAACATTATACACAAGTTTAAAAAAAAAAGGATAAAATATATTATTGATTATTTTTTTAGGCACAAAAAATGGAGGTTGCATTATATTTGAGATCACATTGCCCTCAAGTAAATATGGTTTGTCATATAGTTTCTTATAAGTTAATAAAAATAGTGAATTAATCAAAACAATATGTGGTTTATATTTTCAATTGTTACCCATAATTACTATACCTTTTGTTGTTTCTTATTTCTTTTTAATTTTTTTGAAACAATATTCATAGTATGATTGACTACAAAGAAAATGAATGGAAACTTGTACCCCACATACACTTTACTGTTGTTGTTTTTTAACAATAACTCATAACATCCATGGAGATTGAAATCAGGTGATAGTAAACTTGCAGTAAACTGAGCTTAAAACTTGGATTCACTTCTCAGTTGATATTTTCACTTCATATCACTAACAACAATGAGAACATCATCTCAACTCCCTTTTGCCTTTTTGTTGACAATAATTCTGTAGTCTTATTTAATTGTAGGTGCTGTTTACAATGACACTGTGACTGTGTAAAGGAGCTGGTGCACTAGACTGATTTTCCATTACTGTCTCCAGAAAGATGCAAAGTGAAAAATTCGGTGACTTATCTTCATTAAAATTATTGAAATATTGAATACAAGAGAATGAGGTTCTAGATTTTTTTGAGCAAATGGCAAAATATTTGTGTCTCTCTCAATTCAGTCAGTAACATAAAACAGTAAGAACTGGGATTGTCAGAAACATCTTTCTACTCTATGACTCTTAACTTAAATTTTAGTTGAAGTAAATTTGTTGATCACGAAAAACCTGTTACTTTGATCAATAGATTTCAATAAGATTTGTCTACTTTGTCTCTTCTATACTTTTGTAATGAAACTTGATCACAGTTCAAGTTAAACATACTGGCATCTTCTTCATATTCATTTTGTTTGAGGCTCGTTCTAAAAGTAACGCAAAAGTGGGCATAACGTTTTATTAACTGATGTACGTTGTTTAAATTGCACATGCTGGTAGAGTGACTCTACCTCTACACAAAAATACTAATGAACATAGTCTTCGTCACAAGTGATGCATTTGCACCATTGATGAACCCAAATCTCAAATCCTCTTTGAAAAGACTCAGGTCTGCTTTGTTCTAGCCACTTCTTCACACTTTCACCTCCTCTATGTCATCAAATCTCTGTTCCCAAAGACTGTTTTCCATTGGACTGGACAGGTGGAAGTCAGTGGGTGCCAGATCTGGGCTGTACAGTGGATGGTGACCAATAACCAGCCCAATTTACCAGTTGCTGGATGTATTACTGAAAATGGGTGTAGTAGAGCATTGTCAAAGCGGATATGGATCGTTTTCAGATTCTTGTTTGCTTTCTTTTTCCTAATCCCTTTTCTATGCTTTTTGAAAGTCTTTGTGTACTGATTACTGTTCAAGGTCCTTCCATGTTCAAGAAAATCAAGGAGAATGACACCCTTGTCATCCCAAAAACAGTGACCATAACTTTCTGCACCAATTCCTGGTTCTTGAATTTCATAGACCTTGGAGGAAACGTGTGGTGCCATTCCTTGGACTGAGCCTTCATTTCCTGATTATAAAGGAACCCTGACATTTCATCTCCTGTCACCAGATAAGAATAAAATGTCATAGTTAGTTCCAAAAACTTGCAGCAGATAAAAACCAACTTCCACCCTTTTCCCTCTCAAATCAGGTGTTAAGTACTGGAGCACAAACTTTACAATACCCAAAGTCTTCAGCCATCTTCTGTAATGCATTGCGGCCAGAGTCCAGTTGTAGAGCTAGCTCACAAATTATGACTCATCTGTCTGCATTAATCACTTTGTCTACTCGCTGGTGATTTGTGACAATGGTTGCAGTTCTTTAGTTTCTCCACTGTGTGGCTGGTAACCTTTTCATCCACTTGTGCATATTGCTCTCATTAACGATGTCATCTCTAAACAACATGTGGCTTTCTGTAGTTGTCGAACAGTCTGGACCCCACTTTGTCAAGAATTTAATGACAGCACATTGCTTATGCTTAGAACCCATTATTTACCAGCAATAAAGAACAGGAAAAAGAGTAACTGCAGAAAAAGAGTTACTCTGCCATTATGTACAATTTGAACAACCTACATCAGTTGCTAAGAAAGTTATGCTCACTTTTGTTATACACTCCTCTGAAGCCTGTGCCAAGTAGGACAGAGTTCTCTGGTGATTACTCCTCTGTGGATGCCCATTCTTTTACATGGTTTTTTTAGTACACTAACTTCATCTCTAACTGTACCAACATTACAAACAGTCCATTCTTACTCAGCTGTGAGAGCCTTTTTATCTTTCAAATTACATGGTGAACTCTCTCATTCTGGAACCATAAAAAAAGCACCCAGTACACTTAATAAAATAGTTGGTGTTAGGAAGGGCATCCAACCATAGAAACATCTGCCAAAACAAACACTGGAGTTTGATGCAACCCTGGGACTTGTCAGATCATATCAAACTGTCCTACACATACCAGCATAGAAGGTAAATGCTAAATGATGATGATGATGATTCCAGGAAGAGAGAAACCTTACAGGATATCAGAAATATACTTTTCTTGAAATAACTGATTGAAAAAAAGGGCAGTCAAATTCAATTTTTTAAAAGCATTTGAAGTCATGAAACAAAGGCGGGTTCATTAATGAATACTGAGAACAGTTTCCTTCATTAAATGTTGAATGAAAATAAAGTGAATGGTAAATGATTACTCATCAATATTTCGTTATACATCTCTTTGTTGACATTCCTCTGCACACAATTAATTTAGCATCATTTTTTTTCATAGATGGATTTGTATATTTTTATGTGCATCGGTCTTACACTGCTTTGTCTGTGAGACCTAGTGTTGTCAAGTTTGGAGTCATCCTTATATCATTTCCCTAATCTAATTCCCCTGCGAATCCCACCCCCACACCATGAAGTAATAGGTCATATGTTTTCTTTTTCCATGCTTGCAAGAGTTGAACTGGTCTTCTCAAGCACCCATTGTCACTCATGGCAGTCATCTATCATCTCTTCCATGAAACTCAATCTTCTTCCACAGGTTCCTTCCACTTGGACTGTTTGCCATCCTTCATATGCATCACATGTCTATACCAACATAAACTTCACTTTCACACACTACACCTAATTTTTCTTACACTCAGTTTTTCTCTCAGCGCATTTGTGCTCCACTTTTCATGCACACTATCATTATATATGTAACAGAGCATGTCCACCGTTTTCTTTTCTAGTCTTTATATATCTCCCTCTGAGAGATAATCCTTTTATTACAAGTAATAGCTCCAAGAACTTTCCCTACTATATTCTTACTATGGTTACACTGCTTTCAAAACACCAGCTTCCACTACTAAGTTGGTTGAGAGAGTCTTCCAAGTAACTGAAAGCAATTATTTCACACGGAACTCTTACTGCTTATGGTATGCATCTATTACATCTTCTCCATCAATCTGCTTATGATTCCTATGAAACCTTTGTTCAATCATAGTTTCCACACTTTATGGAATTCCTACAACTCTTTCTCTACATATTCCGAATAGTAGTAGACCCCTGTATTCTTTTACTTACTAAAACGTTTGTCTTTGGTATATTTACTTTGTGGCTTCTTGATTCTAGTTTTTGCTTCTACACTTCAAATTTCTAGCTCATTGATATGTAGCAGTTCTCGAGTCTCATTTTGCTATGGGACCTCTATTCAAGTCTTGCATGACTTTCATATGTCATTCATTTACACTTTGTTTTCATAGTGACCATTAGACTACAGAATATGGTACCTTATCAAATGTCTTCTCGAGGTCAACAAATGTAAGGTATACTGGCTTGCTCTAAACTGAGAACTTACCCTGTAGCTGCATCAAAAGGAAGAGGATATTATGTTCTACCACAAACTGTAATTCATCTCATCTGAGCTAATTCTGCTCCTAATCTTTCCTGTTCCTAATTCTTTCTGTCATTTTCATAACTTGGTTCATTAATTTAATACCTCTGTAGTTGCATCTATTTAGAGTATCTTCTTAAGCCTTGTAGCAATTGATAATAATACTGCTACACCAATCATTGGCTATGACATCTTTTTGTATTACTAGTTTGACTCAGAGTCTATACCAGGACAGTCAATTTTTACATTTAGCCAGTTTCTCAATTGTGTGCTTATGTGCAGGCATGTGTGAATATGTGTGTGTGTGTGTGTGCTTATACACATGTACATGCATGAGTGCATATCAGAAAACAGCATTGAGATATTGATTATAAGAGGTGCCTACATTTACAACAATTCAATTGAAAACTGATGAAAAAAACAAAACAAAAAAAAAAACAAAAGCAATCATAAAAAGACCCCACTACCAAAGATATTCATGCAAAATATGAAAAACATAACATTCTTTGAATTTCAGGTTCTGTTTGAATGGACACTAAAAATTTGATTACTAATGTTGTTAACTTGTTACACTACACAGGTATCAACAATGGTTATCCAGTGACTAGTTTAATACACCAACGTTTTTTTTTTTTTGGTTACATATTCTTATCATGGACATTTATTAATAATAATGCTTTAAGACGAGAAATTATATCTTTGAGCCCATCAGTTATATATATTTTTTTATTAAATACATCAGAATAGAGATTTAACTCAAACAGATACAAAACCTGAATCAAATAAGGGACAACTTATTTCAATGGATGTAAGAAATATGAAATCAATATCTATCTTATTTACATGCAACTTATTAGAATTGTGATAGTAGGAATAATAATGAGGTATCAGAAAATATTCTTTTTTAATTTTAAATGTTAACATTTAAAAACTTTCAGAAACATTAACATTTAAAGAGGAGTAGAGAAAATGTAGCATGCAAGGAAGCAAAATGAATTGTCAGTTTTTGCTTTTATAATTTAGCAATGAAGATCGTTGCTTGAAAATATAAATTGACTGAACAAGAAATTAATTACCAATGATTTCATTTTTATAAGAATTTAAATCTTATTGCTTATTTTGTCAAATACATCTCTTTTTGAGATGTAAGGAATATACTTGTTACCTATGTACAATATCGAAATTTCAAATTATAAACCCGATATTGGAATATAATATGAATGGACTTTTAAAATATAATTTGGAGTTTTCATGTCTACAATAAATGTATTTTTTCTTTGTTTGATTCATTAATAGAAATTTTTAAAAATCAATCTTAGATAATTTCAAGATAATCAAATTAACACTAATATATTTACACATAAATAAGGTGGTTTTTTTTTAAATATTATATATAATAGAAAAGAAAAGCATTAAATTTGAAAAATCTGCAGAATTCTAATCAAATACAGGTTACTGATGTTATACAAACTTATGTTTTTGTTATTGGAAAATGAATTGGGTAAGTGAGGTGAAAGCAAAGTAGGAGAAGTGACATTAAAAGGATGCTTTAGTGTTTATGACTCAACTATTAAGGTAAACCAGAGACATGACAACAAAGAAAGAAACATCAAAGATAGACAAAAAACCTCAGTTTTTCCTCCAACCAGATTGATCGCTGATGGACCAGCAGCATGTGCACCAAACGTTTGAGGTTGCTGCAAAAAGAAACCAAAGAGAGGGCTAAAACACACAGGCAGCTCACTTAATGCTGACAAGTGAAAACCATTACAAACGAAAAAAATTTTTTAAATGACAAATGGTGGGGAAATGATAAAGGAAGAAAGGGAAAATGAAATATATATTTATACAAAAAAAAAGTCAACTGCATGAAAATAGCACTACATAGTATGTAAAAAAGTGAAGAGGACTGATTAATGCAAATTATTAGAAATAGAAGCACAATGCAAAGAAGAGATAATGTTGCTGTTAACTATGTTTTTAAAACTAAAACAAAAAAAAAAACTTTTTGTTTCATTGGGGGGTTGTATGTGCTTGTTTGATTTAAAGGCAATATATAGTTTAATGAAGTGTTTCTATAGTCAAATGGAACAAAACTGAACAATAACAGAACTTAAATTTCAAGATTGAACAAAATAAATCTTGAAGTAATGAGATTGATTTCATTACTGAAAAAAGAGGACTATAATTAGTAGAAAAAGAATTTTCAACAAAATATATATATTAACAGTTGAACATAGAAAAAAACCCCATTAAAACACAAATTAAAAACCCTTGTATTTTGTCCAACTTCTTTTTTCACTAGAAATTCAAATATTAAGTAGTGACAATAAAATAATAGTAGTTGCAATAATAGATAAGTTAATAAATACAACAGATTAGTTTATTTTAAATTATTTCTAAAAAATACAGGTTTTCAGTTATTGAACATATTTGACTTTGAAATTGTTTATACCTGAAGTTCTCATACTCAGTGTTGTTCTCAAAAGAGAGAAAATAAATAAAAGGTAATTAAAAAGAAAAGACTCAAATCTCAAACCAATATAACAGGAACATGAAACAAGCTTAGGCAAGAAACATTATTCAATGTAAATGGTTTCATAAATGCTAAGATTAGAAAAATGCCTCTTACATAACCTCATTGTTATCTCACAACTGATTTAAATTTTACCCAATAAGCTTACTGACTAATTCATCTTTGCAGCTATACAAAAAGATATAGCCAGGAGACTGGCATACTTTAGCTTGCAAAGTATTTCTAAGTTTGAATAAGATACATCTAATTCATGAGATTTTGGTGAACAGTAAAAAAGTAAACAAGCCCAAATGTATTACTTCCTGTAATACTCTTTCACAATCTCTAAGATATATTTCTCTTAATTGTAACTTATATGTAAATCCAATTATTGACAAATTTAACCCTTTAGCATTTAAACTGGCCATAGCTGACCCAAACATTGTATGTGCTTTATGTTCAAACCAGCCTGATCTGGACTCACACACCTACCCTACAATGCCATTCTGAAAATAAACAATCACCTCATTGAAAACTTGAAGCCATCATACATTGTGTGATTAATTCAGGACAAAGGTAAATAAGCATTACATTTGACAGAGAATGTTAAAGAATTAAGTGGAAACCAAATCAGATCAAAATGGCAGCAAGAGAAAAACATATCAAAGTTTACCTAGATTTTCAATTTTAGGGGCACTCTTTTCTAAAATACAAGATTATTAGCCTGGAAATCTCAACACACTCAATAATTCCTCTCAAAATATTTCTGTGACAACTCATATTCTTATATATTAGTATAGACTACAATAATGGTTTTCTGTAGATCATGATACTAAATGTGAAAACACTTTACAAACACTATTTGCCATAAATCATTACTAACATTAACCTTCTAGCATTTAAACAGGCCATGTCCAGTCAAAATATTCTACTTGTTTTATGTTCAAACTGGCTAGATCTGGCCTCTTGCACCTACCCTGCAATGTCATTGTAAAACTAAACAAGTACATCATCAAAATCTTGAAGATACAAGATAATGCATGATTAATTCAAAACATGAATAAAAACACATTACATTAAAGAGAGTAAATGCTAAAGAGTCAAAATGCAACTAGATTAAAATGAAGACCATAAAAATAAAAATTTATATTGCACAAAGAAATAATATTAAAAAAGCCCCTGGACTGGCTTGTGCGGGTGGCACATAAAAGACACCATTTCGAGCGTGGCCGTTTTCGTGCGGGTGACACGTAAAAGCACCCACTACACTCTCTGAGTGGTTGGCGTTAGGAAGGGCATCCAGCTGTAGAAACTCTGCCAAATCAGACTGGAGCCTGGTGTTGCCATCCGGTTTCACCAGTCCTCAGTCAAATCGTCCAACCCATGCTAGCATGGAAAGCGGACGTTAAACGATGATGATGATGATGATGATGATGAAAAAGAAGTTAAGAAATCTCAGTTTTTGTGGAACTGTTTATCCAAATATCAATTTATAACTACTTTCATCAATATAGTTTTGAATAAATTAAAAGAAAATGTGAATGTAAAATCTAAAGATTTAAAACAGTTTATCTTATGCAAACTTGTTAAATGCATTAAAATTATTTTTACTTTCTTAATATGTAAAGACAAACTGCACCTAAACTCCTTGTGCTTTTCTTATGAAATAATGAAAAGCTTTGATGTTAACTTCAATTCTATCCAAACTAGGGGCAGAAATAACACAGTTCAATAATACAGTGAGATATAAACTTCAAACTTACAGAGCATCATATTACCCCATCCTCAGTTTATTTTACAATTCCATTTTAAATCTAAGCTGCATTTTCAGGATGTAAGCAAACCAACACCAGTTGCCAAGCAGTGGTGGGAGACAAACACACACACACACACACACAGAGCAAGGTTCTTTCAGTTTCTATCTACTAAATCCACTCACAAGGCTTTGGTCAGCCTGAGGCTACAGTAGAAGACACTTGCCCAAGGTGCCAAGCAGTGGGACTGAACCCAGAACCATGTAGTTGGGAAGCAAACTTTTAACACACAGCCATGCCTGCACTTATATTCAGTTTTCTGAAAAATGCTTGTTGGATTGAATCATATATTTTAACTTCAGTAGGACAAATTTTCACAACAGCATGTCATAGTGAATTTCTTGTGATGATATTTCATTTGTGACTTAATTTTCAAAGATCTGACTTTCTAACATTATAAGCCAACCTCAGCCTTATCCAACCCTATCTGTTTCCTGTTAGCAGTATAGTACACCATCTTAGTAAACATTAAAAAAGATGAATTTCTCTCATAAATAGATGTGATCCTAACTTGCATGAAATAATTGTTTCAAGTTCATGTCATTATCACATCAATTTATTTATAAGCTGAACATGAACATGAACTATAGATATGAGCCTGCATGCACACACACATTTATTTGTTGATTCATTTTACATCCATTTTGCCATGCTAGCATGGGTCATTCATTATGTATTACTGAGACATTGTTTTACAGCTAGATGCCCTTCATGTTGCTGACACTGTAACCAGTTTTATCAAGTAAGGGATTTCTTATTTCACACATCTTCGAAGGTGTAAAGTGAACAGAAAATTTGTTGACAGAAAAAATGACAACAACACTACTCATAGCAAGTGGCTCTTGTAGAGTGCAGATGTACACAGACACATGGGCTTCTTTCAATTTCAGTCTAGGTACACAGCAGTGGGACTGAACCTAAAATCATGTAATTGAGAAGTGAACTTCTTAACCACACAGCCATACACATATAAAATTTAATATTCTCCCTTTGTCATAAAATATTATCTAGTTATACTGCTGAACTAAAAGGTACACGAATATATTTTAGAAGGCATAACAATAATTACAGTGAAACAGTAGAATCCAGGAAAAGTGGTAATAGTCTGCATTATCAAGTAGTAATGCCAAAGTTCAGGAAGTGGATTACGTTATTTTGCTATCCATGAAGATGAGAATTCCAAAGTTTTGTACAGAAATTTCCATCAAAGAGAGATTAAATGTTTCCTAGTGAAGCATAATAAAAATCAGTGAGGTAAAGGGATGGGAATGCAGCAAATTGAAATTGTACAAATACATAAAATGTATTTGAATATGATAAAACTTTTTTTTAAAAGGAGTAAATAATATAAAAACCTTTAAAAAAATAATAGAATTTGTCAAATACTTACGGATAAGCAGCCATTGTAGCTAATTTCACGTAAATGTCTTTGTTTATTTTATCGATACAAGTAAAGTACTGTGGTGGTGGTAATTTATACTTAGTACAAAACTGAATTGGTGTCATCTCAAAGTCTTGTGTTACTTCTCGGTGTTCAGCTTTGCAAGCAACAAACAATACAGGTATACGGGTATCGAAAAAATATTTCTGTTTAAAGAAAATAAGAAACTAGTAAACATGTTAATAATGCTGGCAGATGAAATTTTACATAACTAATTTTGAGAACAAATCTTGCATGAGAGACTAAATGACAAAGTCTCTGACAAATTTGAAATAGAGATTAGCACTAAAAAGACCAAGATCATGGCAGCCACCAGGGAACCAGAGTAGCTTACCTATGATGCCAAGGGGTTAAACTAGCCCAAGTTTACAAGTTCAAGAACATGGACTCCACTGATGACCAAACAGCAAACTTTATGTAGGTAATCAGAGCAAGACAGTGCAGGAAGATCAACCCTGAGGTTGCTCAAAACAATATGGAAAGACTGTGTACTCAGCATAGACCTTAAGCAGAAACTTTTGAAAACCCTGGTCTGGTCAGTAACCAAAAAATGTCACTAGAAATTATAGGGAGTATGATGAAGTTAGCTGTGCATTGTTCATGAGTAGTGAGAAAGAGGAGTTATGTATAGTTTTTGGAGAGCGGTAAAGTTTGTAAAAGGATATTTTCAAGATGTCTATTTCATTGAATATGTGTGTATCTGTTGGCAGGTATTGTAATAATATTAATTCCAAGAAAGCAATCTTAGTTACATTAACTTAAAGCAACTATACCTTGGAACTAACTTCTGAACTGGTGTCATTCAGAGATTCTATTCATTGCAAATAAATTACTAATGGCACCTTTTAAACAGGTATCTAACTATAAGCAAATGGTACTTAATTTTATCAACTAGGAATAAAAAACAGCGTGAACTCTGATGGGCTTTGAATTATAACAATAATGAATCAAACTAAATAGAACAAAGTGCACAGACCCACACAATACTATTTTTCCAAATAAACCTACCTCTCAAAAGAAAACAAAAAACTAAGAATCAGTAACATATAGATAATGGTTAATTGTTGTCACTATTCAGTTATTGATTCAATATCAAGAAAAGGATTAGTTATTTACCAAGAACATCTTAGCAGCATATTCAAATGACTTTGGCTTAGTGACATCATAAATAAGGCAGGCAACATCACAATTGATTTCTGTTGGTGTTAGCATGTCGCACAGCGACACATCAACTTCATGGAGCTGCAATAACAAAAGAACAGTGCACAGTGTAGGCAGCTATAGATGAAAGAGAAGGGTTGATTGGAGAGTTATAACTCCCCTGCTTTAAAGAAATTGAATAAATTCAATATTTTCAACAGAATTATGTTGTAAGTGTAATAATATAATATTACTATAATATGAAAATAATGCAACATTAATTCAATAACAAGAAAGAATAATACAAGAAAGTTCAGTGTGAATGTCAAACTCATCAAAATTCAACTGTCAGAGTGTGGAACATCACTGAACTTTTCAGTTTATAATTATAATGATGTTTTTAACTAACTCTCTTCAAAAGTTAACTTGGGTTTCAATTAAGAGATATAAAGTCAACCAATAAGAATGATAACAACAACAATGAAAATGTAACAAGAACAAAGAGAATGTCACTGTTAATTCTATTTTTCTTTTCTATGTTTATATTTACACATCAGGGAGAACAGACCATTCCTACCATATCAGCTTGAAAATTAAGCTGCTCTAATAAAAGAGCATGAAAAAGATAAATAGTATTTTTATACAAACCAGCAGATACTTTTCTTGTCCATAAACTTGGACTGTATTTATTGTGAATGAAGAAAAGTGTTCTTTGTTTATGGTGGCAACATAACGCAAATTTCGTCCCAAATGACCTTGTAGGAATGATGTCTGATAAGAACAAGGAGAAACAGAAGGAACATATTATTAGATATCATTTTAAATAGTCATGAAAAGTGTTTTTCTTTTTTTTAATTTAACTACATTTTGAATGTTTAATAATAAGGAACCTTTAATTTTTATCACTTAATTATATTTCATAAGGGCACTTTTGATGAAGTGTTTTTTTATAACTTCAGTGTGGAACTATGATTTTAGTCGGGTAAATAAAATTAAGAACTCATAATAAAAATATATAAAAGAACCTATTGATACATAGTAGTATGCTTTGGTAGCCTAGCAGAACAGAGACAGAGTTGGACTAAACATCATGCAGTATTTAATGGCATTCCTTCATGTTCTAAATGTAAACCCCTCAAGAGTGGACTACACTTTTAATTCTTAATGGAGTTCATAAAATAACCCATCAAATTTGTGGTCTTATGCCTATGCAAAATTAGCTTCCTACAACAAAATTGTGTCTTAATTTTAATTAAATCTAGAAACAGCAGAAGGAATCTCTATGTAATAATAGCTACTATAAATGTTGGTTGGTTGAATTCTCCAGTCATGCACAAGATGGGGTGGGGTATAAGAGAGATACACAGAGAAGTAACATAAGAGGTGTAGGATAAGTGCACAAACTAGGCCTGATGGCAGGCAATGAGTAAAAGAGCACTATGCATACACAGTGAGAGAGAAAGAATCACAGAGACAGAAGAGAAGTAGTAAATAACAGAGTAGTCATTTTTTTTTTTTTGAAAATTAGTGTTCTGTTACTTCTGGTGCTGGTGACACCTAAAAAGCACTGGTGATGGTGACATGTAAAAAGCACCCAGTACATTCTGTAAAGTGGTTGGCATTAGGAAGGGCATATAGCCATAGAAACCAAGCCCAAACAGATTATGGAACCTGTCCAATCCATGCCTACATGAACAGACATTAAATGATGATGTATTCATTTCATCATTTTACATAAGTACCAAAAAATCTGATAAAAGTTAAATTATAATTATTGCATGTATGCCATATTTCCTAATATTACCCATGGTGGCAAAAGTATACTTCCAAAGTCACAAATCACATGATAGGTAGCATTCTAGTAAAGGTATATAACATACTTTATAACATAGTAATTAACAACTGTATACAAGTTTAAATTATTGACATACATAATTTGAAGTCTAATGAAAAAGATCACAACTTACAACAATGAACTAAAGTATTTGATTATTTCTGTTACTAACGAAACACCCAAATTTCCATTTTTAACATGTGTACAAATACTGATATGAATATTTTAAGAAATATCAACAGCAGGATCCACTTCCTTATACTAATCTGTTCTAACTGGTAGTAAAAATAACAGCCATTTCACAGCAAGGTTGATTGCAAATGGCAAAAATAATTTGTCAGTGGAAACATTTGAATTCATAGATCAATGGCTTATAGCTAGCTACAGAGTCAATACACTCATTTGCTTATTGAGGCTCAGTAACAAGACAAGGAGAAACACATATATGCAATGGACTTCTTTTAGTTCCTCATGACCAAATCCACTCAGAAGGATTTGGTCAGTACCATGATATAAAAGAAGCCATTTGGCCAAGGTATCATGTAGTAGAACTGAACCCAAAATCAGACGTTGAGAAGCAAACTTCTTAACCACAATATTTACATACACAAACATTTAAATATACATACCTTTCCAGAATGCTTTGCACCAATTACATAACATTGAAATACATTTCTAGCAGTCTGTTTCTTTTCTAAATCTATTTTCTTATCTCTTGTAACTGCAATACATTAAAAAAATTAAAAAATTCAATTAAGAGTTGAAAAATTATTAATAGCTGTACTGGTAATTTTCTGTTAAGTTTGTCAATGTATGGTGAGGTAATGTATATGAGGGTACTATCCAGGGCTTTTTCAAGCCCTACTTAAATGAGTAAAATTGGTGAGTTTGATGTTTAGTTTGAATAAACACCAATGAGGCATGAAACCCAAAGTTGTTGTTCTAGGTGAAACAATTAGTGCAGAATGTGGGTGATGAGATACTGTAGGAAAGAGACAAGACAGATTGTAATCATACTAGATAGGGTAGCAGTGATAGTGCTATTGATTGTATTGGTGATTGAAACTTTGCCAGTCAGTCAAATGGCTTTCCTTTGACTGCAATCTAAGGTTCTTGTGTGAGCTTTGTAGGGAGCTTGCAACTGATCAGAGCTGAGGCATTTTCTGTGAAAGGAAATCTAATCTTTGTAATGCAGTTTCGCCATGTTATTTTATGTGAAATCATCTCAAAAGATGACAGAGTTTGTGAGGGTTAGTATTTGTAGTAACTTCGAGCATTTTTGTACATGATTCATAAGTTGTGTTGGTTCTGTTCACATTAACAAATCCTTAAATTATGCATGATTGCATGAATAAGTGTAAAGACAAACAGCAAAAAGCTAACATCATGCTGTAAACTATTACAATGACTATGATAGACTTTGCATTTTATGGTCTTTTTAACTATATTCCAGCTCCAATTAAAATGAATCTATGCAGCTCTCTTGCCCTTCATAAGTTTCTCATTGAACTTAAATATAGGCGCAGGAGTGACTGTGTGGTAAGTAGCTTGCTTACCAACCACATGGTTCCAGGTTCAGTCCCACTGCATGGCACTTTCTGCTATAGCCTCGGGCCAACCTAAGCCTTGTGAGTGGATTTGGTAGACGGAAACTGAAAGAAGCCCGTCGTATATATCATCATCATCATCGTTTAACGTCCATTTTCCATGCTGGCATGGGTTGGACGGTTCGACTGCGGTCTGGGAAGTCAGGAGGCTGCACCAGACCCCAATCTGATCTGGCAGTGTTTCTACAACTGGATGTCCTTCCTAACACCAACTACTCCGAGAGTGTAGTGGGTGCTTTTTACATGCCACCGCCACAGGGGCCAGAGGAGCTGGCATCGACTACGATTGGATGGTGCTTTTTACGTCCCACCGGCATGGAAGCCAGTCAAAGTGGCACTGGCATTGGCCACGTTCGGATGGTGCTTTTTACATGCCACCAACATGGGGCTCATAACTACAATTTCCATTTGATTTTGATATTGCTGTTTATGTTGATGTACCCCTACGATTCAAAGTACTTTTGAGTGGGCTGGTTATGTGACACTGGTGTAGGTTACAGCTGTGGACTAATTTTATTCGCCTGGTCTTCGCAGTCACAGCATACCTCCAGAGGTTTCTGTCTTTTGTCATTGCCTCTATGAGGCCCAACATTCGAAGGTCATGCTTCAGCACCCCATCCCATGTCTTCCTGGGTCTCCCTCTACCCCGGATTCCTTCCACTGTTTGGGAGTGGCACTTCTTCACACATCCCTCCTTGTCCATCCACAGTACATGACTGTACCAACGTAAATGTCTCTCTTGCATGTCATATCTGATGCTTCTTATGTCCAACATTTCTCTCAGGGCGCTTACACTCTGTCGTGTGTGCACACTGACATTACACATCCAAAAGAGCATACCAGCTTCATTTCTTTCGAGCCTATGCATGTCTTCAGCAGTCACGGCTCGTGTTTCACTGCCGTGAAGCATGGCAGTTCACACACATGCATCATACAATCTACCTTTCATTCTGAGCGAGAGGCCCTTTGTCACCAGTAGGGATAGAAGCTTTCTGAACTTTGCCCAGGCTATTCTTATTCTAGTGGTAACACTCTCTGAGCATCCACCCCCACTACAGACTTGGTCACCTAGCGGAAGCTATCAACTACTTCTAGCTTCTTCCCCTGGCATATGATGGAGTCTGTTTTCTGAGCATCTGTGGTGCTTATTGCCCCTGTGCATCTGCTACACGTGAAAGCTATCTTCCCAGTTAATATATATATATATATATATATATATATATATATATGTATGTATGTATGTATATATATGTGTGTGTGTATGTTTGTGTGTCTGTTTTTGTCCCCCCCTACCATCGCTTGACAACTGATGTTGGTGTGTTTATGTCCCCATAACTTAACGGTTTGGCAAAAGAGACTGATAAGAATAAGTACTACGCTAACAAAGAATAAGTCCTGGAATCAATTTGTTCGACTAAAGGCAGTGCTCCAGCATGGCCACAGTCAAATGACTGAAACAAATAAAAGAATTTTATATAATCTTATACTCCTAAGACACTAGTCCTCTAAAAATCTTGCCATTCTCTACACTACACTAATCAACAGATTTTCAAATTCAGTATTAATCTGATCAAAATCTATGCCTTCGATTTTCCTGATTTAAAAGAAAGGAAAATTAAAGGCAGAACAGAACCATGAAAAATACCAGAGTTGATTGAGCACAAAGATGAAAGAGCTCTGGCAACACATCATGATGGTGCAATCAGATAGGAAGAGATAAGAGATGGGTGGAGCCTATACAGTGGATCAGACCTGAAACCCCACAGTTGCACAGCAAACTTCTAAACCACACAGCCATAACTGGTTATTGCTTCACTTAATCTACCATGAGGAAATACATGAAAGTTATAAACAGCATTCCTAAACTATATTCAGTCAACAAGGGTGATCAATCATTGAGGGATATTTCTGGTCATGAAAGCTCAAACAATTGATTACTTAAAGAATCAGTGCACACAACATAAGACAATATGATCATTTTTAATTCAAGCAAACACACCTGGTCTTTCAACTGTAGGGGACCAGTTGAAACAGAGTACATGACAAGTTACTCAATAGAGCAGCTGTTGACTTTAAATCCTGAGAATGTCAACTTGGTCATATGGGCAAAAATATAAACACTAACCTCGAGTTTTAAATAATATATTTTGCTACTTGCACTATCTAGAGATGCACATCAATAATATTGATTTATAACATTGGCGTAAGGCCACATCAATAATATTACAATGTTTTACATCAATAACACAACAAATATATGTTACATTATTACCTTGAATAGCTGACAGTTGATTGTCAAAATAATAATGGTAACCTAAATATGCAAGATATTCAATAGTTCTTGGATGGTCCAATAATGTAGTCAACCTTAAAAACAAACAAAAGAATAATATTCAGTAAAATAATATACATAAATATGAATTATTTACAGCAGCTTACAACCATATCCAATACACACATATGTACTCATACATGGCATAGTATTTTTTTCTAAATATACATTATTCTTTTCCCTAACCTTATTTTAGCTAGTTTCTCTTCATTTAGATTTATTATTTTTATTCATATTACTAAACCTACATCCTATTTTATAGTACCAAATAGAATTTCACTCTAAAAAGATAGAGAAATCAATAATATACAAAAGCTGAGACAAGAAACTAGTTTGACTTTGTCAAGGCAAATTTTTAGGACTGAGATACCTGGCACCTTGCTGTATTCAAAAAGACCCGTCCTCCACAGCAGAAGTGTTAAGGCTGCATCCCCTGGTGAAGAGGATTGGCCTGCAAGAGTCCTGTGCTGGTGCCACACATGAGTGCTCATGCTAGTGTCACATTAAAAGCATCCAGAAAACACTATAAAGTGGTTGGCATCAGGAAGGGCATCCAGCCAAAGAAACCAAGCTAAATCAGACTGAAACCTGGTGCAGCTCACTGGTTTGCCAGCACTGATCAAACTATCCAGCCAATGCCAGCATGGAAAATGGATGTTAAAGGATGATGATATGACGACGATGATGATAAAGAAACTAACATTGCTTGATGACTTAAAAAACAAAATAACATTTTAACTATTAACAATATTTCCCTTATATATTTTTTTCGTTTTAGTATGGATGGATTGGCTGGATGTCAACAAATAGACATACTTGGATATGAAGCATTCAAGCAAGTATTTACACAGAGGGGATACTACCTTTTACTGCAAATCATTCAACCACAAAATAGGACTGACATTTATTTTAAGCAAAGCAGATAATAACATGTGAAATGAAATGGCACTCCATTGGTTAAGACGAGGGTTCCAGTCGATTCGATCAATGGAACAGCCTGCTCATGAAATTAATATGCAAGTGACTGAGCACTCCACAGACACAAGTAGCCTTAACATAGTTCTCAGAGAGATTCAGTGTGACACAGAATGTGACAAGTGTGATTCTTTGAATTACTGAGTAGACTAAAGCAACATGAAATAGTCTTGTTCAAGGATATAATGTACCACCAGGTATCCAACTCACAACCTCATGATGTTGAGCTGAATACCCTAACCACTAAGCCATATGCTTTCACAATGTGTGAAATACAATGATTGTAACTAAGATTTAAATCATGATTTTGTGATCAGTTAGAATTCTAGCTTTTCATTTTCAACCTCATGACTACTGTTTCTGCTGAAACATTATGCCAGCTGGTTGAAACGGTCAATATCTCTCACACACTATATATTCTTCATACTCTAAAAGATAAAATGCAATTTTAACCCTATGAGACTCAAATGCAGATAGAGTAAGGCCTAGTGAGAACTAACAGACATTACTTCTAGGAATAAGACACAACGAAGTCCAAAGACATGGTGAAGATCATGACAACGCTAATGACTGCTTATATTGATATAAAGTTACAAATTTGTAGAGGAGGACAAGCACTTGAGTGCACTGACCTAAGTACATGAATGTAACTTATTGATTCTGAAAGTATGACAGGCAAAATTTGAACTTAAAATATAAATGGATGAAATTAATACCGTAAGGCACATTTAACATATTTAGACCAGTGCCCAACTACAGGGGTTGGACAAAATAATGGAAACACCTTAAAATTTCAAACAAATTTATTTTAATATGGGGTAGAACCGCCTTTGGCAGTAATTACAGCTTGAATTCTATAAGGTATGAACTCATACAAAGTTTGAATTGTTTCCAAAGGAATTTTTGTCCATTCTTCAGCTAAAACAGCCTCCACTTCTTGTAGTGATGATGGTGGAGGATATTTTTCTAAAATGCACCATAAATGTTCAATAATATTGAGACCTGGGGACTGTGGTGGTCAGATAAGATGTTGAACTTCACTATAATGTTCCTTGTGCCATTCAGTAACAACTTTAGTTTTGTGAATTAGTGCATTATCATCCTGAAAGATTGTGTTTCCCTCTGGAAACAGTTCCTCAACTATAGGATGAATTTGATCAGATAAAATGCTTAAATAGTCAAGACTTTTAATTCTGCCACAAAGGGAAACCAGTGGGCCGGCAGATTTCCAAGATATAGCCCCTCCACCCCCGATCCTCCTCCATGTTTAACAGTTGGAAGAAGGCAGTCTGGGTCAAATGCTTCTTTTGGTTATCCCCACATGCATACTCAGCTAGTGGTTGGAAATAAGGTAAAGCATGACTCGTCCAAGAAAATAACATTCTTCCACTGCTCTAGGGACCAATTCTGTAGGTTTTTACTTCACTCTAAACACTTTGTAATGTTTGTTTTTGAAAGTAGTGGTTTTCTGATTGCAGCCTTCCCATGAAATCCAGCTTTGTGCAGCTCTCGGTGAACAGTTTTTGTGGAAACTGGGCTTTCGAGGTGGTCATTAAGCTCTGCAATAATTTTGGGAGTTGTACTTCTGTGGTCCTTTCTAACAATTCAGAGCCTGACAGTCCCAATCTGAAAGTTTTGGTTTTCTTTCAGAGTTTTGTTTCAATGAGGAGGTTTTTCCCTCTTTCTCAAAGGCTGTCATTACTTTCAAGACAGTACTTCTTGATACACCAAACATTTCAGCTGTTTTCATTATGCTAGTGCCTGCCATACAAGCACCAACAATTTGACCTCTTTGAAAGTCCGATAGATCTGTCATTTTAATGAATTTTAATTACCTTTTGTCTGATGATATCTGAAGAGAAACAGCAAGCAACACTAATAATAAATCAAAATCATAAAAATAAAAAAGCTTTTGACAGTTTTATAGATGTTTCAAAATTATGATGCTGTGATTCTAGGTGTTTCCATTATTTTGTCCAGCCCTTGTATTTCTGGCATTAGACTGCTATAATAATAATAATAACAATAATGTAAATATTAAGATTATTATGATTATAAATATAGAGAAAAACCAAAGGATCTTATAGCTACTTACGTCCACTGAGCAAGATATCCATTTAAATTGATCCAATTTTCACAGTTAGTACACACTGTATTGTTTACATCTGGACCCCAAGGGTTAATAGGACTAGTATTGAATAAATTTTGGATTTCTGTAGCTGATAAGCAGCCATCATTGTCCTAAAAATAAAAAAAAATTTTAAAGAAAAGAAATAAGAAAAAATATTTACCAACATTGATGAAAATTCATTATCGTTAATTATATTAAGTTACTTAAAATAGGAACACCAACCATAACAAATGGACAGGTAACTGAAGTTAGAAATAGATGTAAAGCATATGTGTTTGTATAAACCTACAATAATTGGCATACACATTATTGTATGTGTGAATGTACATCTGAGAGTGATTGCTGTCAAAGAGAACAACTAAAACTTTCTAAGTATTCTTTGAGTATCTGCTTCTTATAAATTAGGTAGTTCTGCAATGACTTCAGACAATTCAAACAAGGGTTTTCATAAACAAAGATGACTGATATTGGTAGTGATTAGAATAACATGCTAAGCTTCAGAGTTTTAATTTAAATCCCTGTTCCTGGAAGACTGCACCAGACTCCAGTATGTTTTGGCATGCTTTCTATGACTGAATGCCCTTCCTAATGCAAACCACTCCAAGACTGTAATGGGTGTTTTATGTGCCACCAGCATGGGTGCCATTTGCGTGATACCGCTATCTGCCATGACTGCAATTTTACTTGGCTTGATGGGTCTTCTTCTCAAGCACGGCATAATGCCAAATGGACTCAGTCATTGCCTCCATGAGGCCCAATGCTTGAAGCATGGCATAATGCCAAATGGTCTCGGTCCTTGCCTCCGTGAGGCCCAATGCTTGAAAGGTGCTTTTGTGTGTCACCAGCACAGGTACCATTTGCATGACACCAATATCTGCCATGACTGTAATTTTACTTGGCTTGATGGGTCTTCTCAAGCACACCATATCACCAAAGGTCTCAGTCACTAGCCATTGCCTGTGAGGCCTAAAGTTTGGAGATCATGCTTCACTACCTCATCCCATGTTTTCTTGGGTCTACCTATACCACAGGTTCCCTCCACAGTTAAGAATTGACATTTCTTTACACAGCTGTCCTTGTCCATATGCACCACATGACCATATCAGAGCATTCATCTCTCTTACACACCACATCTTATACCCAACTTTTCTTTCAAGATGCTTACACTCTATCGAACATGCACACTGATATTGCACATCCAGTGAATCATACTGGCTTCATTTCTTTTAAGTCTACATATGTCCTCAGCTGTCACAGCCCATGTTTCACTGCCAGGTAACATAGCTGTTTGCACACAGGCATCATACAATTTGCCTTTCATTCTGAGAGAGAGGCCCTTTGTTGTCAGCAGAAGCAGGAGCTCTCTAAATTTTGCCCAGCCTATTCTTATTCTGACAGCTACACTCTTGGAACATCCACCTCTGCTACTAACTTGAACTCCTTAATAACGGAAGCTATCTACTACCCATGGCAATTGATGGAGTCTATTTTCTGTACATTTTCGGTGTTTATTGTACCTGTTCATCTACCACACCCAAAAGCTATTTTCCCTGTTAACCATCCTCTGATATTGCAGCACCTTTTATGTGTCCAAAGCTTATACTGGGTGCATCTTACAGAGTTATTACCTACACCTTTTCTACAGATCAAGTAGAGCTATCTATCTGAGGGGGCTTGTGATTTGTATATATATATATTTGTACACACACACACACACACATATATATAGGGTCATCCCATAAATAATGCATATAAATTTAATTATTTGCAAACTGAACCATTCACCTTCTGATGAGACAGCCATAAAATAAATAGATAAAAAAAAATAATGTGACTTTAGTCATTATAAAGTAATACTATTTCAACAAAATTTTTAGATTAAGTAATTTCTCAAATCATGAAAATACTAAATTTTGCTGAGCTTATTTTCAGATGCTGCACAGAGTTTGGTCAAATTTTATGTGAACCTTAATTATCTGATTCAGCAAACTTTTCTTCCATACTTCAGATATCATTAAAATACATTTTTCTCTCTGTAAAGTGGCTGGCATTAGCAAGGACATCCAGCTGTAGAAACCAAGCCAAAACAGACAGCCAAGCTCGGTGTAGTTTCCTGACTTGCCAGTTCCTGTCAAACCATCCGACCCATGCTAGCATGAAAAATGGACATTGAATGATGATGATTAGGAGATTGTTAATATAATGTAAACAATGTGAACTTTTGATGTGTAATACATTAACTAACCTCATCATACTTTTCAAAAATTGCTGTAAGAAATTCATAACCTTGTGGCGTTAATTCTGGCGTTGAACCCTGCGGAACAGGAATCCTTAAAGAAAACAATACATATATTAGTGAAAATAAATTTAGAGAGAGAGATTAATGCACATGAAATATCAAAAGTAGCGAGGGGTAAATTTTACTGGAAATAAAAATACTATGCATACACAATGTTATAAAACTAGACATTTAAAAAAATTTTCTTGTTAATTGTGGTAGGTTGGAACTCATCTGTTTCCAAGCCAAAAGGCAGTTGAGAAATATTTCTTCTTTCATAGGATGCCAGTTTTTGCTAGGTTTGTTTTTGAAATGTTGAAGAAGCACTTGCCAATAACAGGCATGCTCTTTCTCACTGCCTATACAACCAAATACCAACTATACTATTTTACAGTTCAATCAAGTGAACCTCCAAGAGACATGCCTCCTTCCAGTGATTTAGCTTAGTACCAGTTAGGCAATACAAAATGTCAATACACTAACAAGAAGATTGGTACTCATGCAACTTCCACATGACGTTTTAATGCAAAATTTTACAAGTAATTTAATAAAATTTATTCTGTGAACACAACACATTCACTCACACACATGAAAATGTTTATTACTTTGGACACAAGAATTCCTTGGTAAGCATAAGATTATCATCATATCCAAATGTTCTTAGTACAGTCCATGTTGTTTCATGCCGACCTCTTTGTATAAACAATGTGTGAAGAAAAAGGAAACCTAAAAAAATATGAAGAATAAATTCGATAAAATTCAAATTATTTAACCATTAACAAATATTCTTAATCATGCAAGACAAAGCAGTCAGTAAAATATGATGGGAGTGATTCAGTTATTGAAACACACTGAAGACTGCTTTCACTGATTCAAGAGAGGACACATTAAAAACATTGCCTACTGTTTCTGTTACTCTGCAACTTTTAAGGAACTTTCTTTCTGTCTTTGCCAATAAATTGTCTTTCCTGTACTATCATGGCTTGGTGAACATTGAGTCACTAAGCATAGTGTTAGTGACATGTCCGCTTTCCATGATAGCATGGGTTGGATGATTTGACTGAGGACTGGTGAACCAGATGGCTACACCACGCTCCAATCTGATTTGGCAGAGTTTCTACAGCTGGATGCCCTTCCTAATGCCAACCACTCCGAGAGTGTAGTGGGTGCTTTTACATGCCACCGGCACGAAGGCCAGTCAGGCAGTACTGGCAATGGCCACGCTCAAAATGGTGTATTTTACATGCCACCTGCACAGGAGCCAGTCCAGTAGCATTGACAACGATCTCGCTCGAATGTCTTTACACATGCCACTGGCACAAGTGCCAGGAAGGCAACGCTGGGCACAGGTATATATATATATATATATATATATATAAAATTGGAGACGCCACTATAAAAGGTTGCTTAATAAAGAGAATGAATGGCAGAAAGAGAGTCTGCCAAATGTCGACCTAACAGAGGGACCAGCTATCCAAATTGACAGTACCATGGTAAATAAAGCAATTAAGAGTATGAAGACAGGGAAAGCCCCCAGCCCATCAGGAATCGCTGCAGAGATGCTCAAAATATCTGGCAGTGTCGGCTATAGCCTAGTTACCCGTATAGTTAATCAAGTGATACACGAAGAAGTCATACACAATGACTAGTGTAGCAGCACCATAGTCAACTGCTATAAAGGTAAAGGAGACGCTTAAGACACAAACAATTACAGAGGTATCAAGTTGTTGGACCAGGTAATGAAGGTCACTGAGAGGGTCATAGCCCAACTAATTAGGGAGAGAGTCAGCTTAGATGAGGTGCAGTTTAAGATAAGTACCAAGTTTTAAAAACAAAAAGAAAAGTACTAGAGTTAATTTGTTTGACTAAACCCAATGACTGAGACAAGTAAAAAGGTAAAATAGTTTATCAAACCTTTCAATGTTAAAGAATCATTCACAATGCCATCTGTAATGTTTCTCTTGACAATTGCTTTCACGTCTTCCAAAGCTTGCGGATGCAGTGGAGCATTGAAGCATTTTTTCTATATTAATAAGAAGAGAGGTGTTTGAGTGAGTCTATTTGTGAAGAAAATGAACAACAAAATAAATAAAAAAATCGAAGTAATAGAATGTATTCTTACCCTACTTGCTCAAATTTACAAAGTATACTATTAGCTCCAGTTAATTGATGTCTACAGTTTAATTTGGCTATTACAATACCTTAACTATTAGGATCTTTAATTGCACTGTATTTGGTTTTATTACCACAGCAAATTCTGAATTCAATTTGCTGTAATCTGGATAACAGCAATTTCTCTACTTATCCATTGTAAAAACAATTGTTCTCATATGTAAAATATGCAAAAGTCACACTAACAGAGGGGATATTTTAAATATATATTTTGAAAGTACAATATTTTATCTTAATGATACATATAATCTCCATACATAAGTGTTATATACCGTCCCCAACTTCACAAGAGAAGCCACCAGCTTAAAAACCATGTACACAAACAATTTATACACAAATCTGAAGTTGTAGATTACCCCATCCTTGGTAGCATAGTGTTTATAAGATCAAATTTAAAAAACACACACAAATATTGCAATTTTTAATTTAAAAAATAAGAAAATTTAGTCTAAATATTTTTAGTGATATTAATTTAACACTTTTTTTTTACTATAGCAAAGAGGCTTTTAGTTTAGACAACAAAATAAAACCAAATTTCAATCATTACTATTAATCATTATTTCTCTAACATATACAGAAATGTTTACAACAATATTTGAAGAAAAGATGTACAATAGGCGCAGGAGTGACTGTGTGGTAAGTAGCTTGCTTACCAACCACATGGTTCTGGGTTCATTCCTACTGCGTGGCATTTTGGGCAAGTGTCTTCTACTATAGCCTCGGGCTGACCAAAGCCTTGTGAGTGGATTTGGTAGACGGAAACTGAAAGAAGCCCGTCGTATATATATGTATGTGTGTGTATATGTTTGTGTGTCTGCGTTTGTACCCCCCCCCCCCAACATCGCTTGACAACCGAAGCTGGTGTGTTTAGGTCCCCGTAACTTAGCAGTTCGGCAAAAGGGACCAATAGAATAAGTACTAGGCATCCAAAGAATAAGTCCTGGGGGCGATTTGCTCGACTAAAGGCAGTGCTCCAGCATGCCCGCAGTCAAATGACTGAAACAAGTAAAGTAAAGAGTAATAGTTTTTTAAAAAAAACATTATTGTATAATTATAAAAAGCAATGATTACCTGAAAAAGGTTTACTTCACTATCATTAAGTAAACTATCATTATCCATGTCACAGATCTGCAATAGAAAAAATACAATGCATATTAAAGTAAATGCTGGAAAATTTAAGAATAAATGATAGCAATAACATCTTTAGAAATAAATATTAATTCAAAAAAATGAAAATAGTCTCAGAAATTCAATCTATTTTAAAGAAACACAAACACTTGGCAATGTGAAACAAATTATCAATATTAAACACTTTAATATCTAAAATTATGAAACTCATTTTTTTGATGTTATTTGAACCACTGAGATTTTTTATCGTTTTAGTTGTATTTTATCAATTATGATTTCCATTTTTAATTCATATGTTTTCTACAATTTTTGAATATTCAAGTTTGTCCACTGATCATAATATAGTTTTCAATATGATTACCAGGTAATCTCCCACTATATTTAGATTTTGCTAAAAATTTTAGTTCTATTACTCCATTTAATAATCAGTGATCTAAAAAAATTTAATTACTAGTTCTTCCTTAGTATATTTTTCTGACTCATAAGTCTAATATGTTTGTAATAACTGCAACTGGTGAAAATTTATAGAAGGAAAATGAATTCAACCTACCCGGAATAATCTTGTTAAACTCTTTTTACAAGCTGGTGTGAGCTGAAACAAAAATGAAATTTTAAAAATCAAAATGTAAGCATTTCTTTTAAAATATAACAGTACTATTTAGCATTTTAATTAATATATTACAATAATTAATTTAGGTATTTTGTTTGCCCCCCAGGTGAAACCTGAGTGGATCTATGATCAAAGGCATTCGAGCCATTGGCGTCTTGTCTAGGGGCTTTCTAAAACTACATTATGTGTTAGATGATAAGGTTTAATTTGAAGTAAATTTGGGTGTAATTTTTATTCTAACAAATCAAGCAACTGTGTGTAACTTTTCCCCTTTTAGCAACAAAATTAGTTGTGCACATATCTCTAGATGTGGTCTCCCTCTAATTATGACAGTGCAGGTTAGACCTTCAACTGTTAAATTGTTGTTAACTATGGACACTGTTCTTTTATCTGCTCTAAAGAATAATGCAAGTCATTAATTATCCACGATGCATTAACAACATTTTTTCCAATTAACAATAAAATTAGTAGTGTATATATCAGTAGACATGTTTACCTGTAGACTATGGTGCTTATATTAGCTATGGCAAATCTGTTGTGTATAATTTTAGAGAGAATCATAACATATGTCATCAATAGTCACTAATATGCTCAACAGAAACCTGTCAGAAATTTGTTCAATCTTGCCACCAAGACTTCTTGATGTGAGACACATACAAAACCATTAAAAAAATTTTTCAATCCATTTGTAGACATTGCAAAACACTGCTGAAAGCCTTCAATGGATTTCAGCACCTGATACACCTTCAGCCCACAGAAAATGGAGAAACCATGGTTAACATAATAACAATGACCATTTAATGGATGTTTCAAGTTGAAAATTCTGCACCATAATGATTAGCAGGACACTACACCTAGTGACATGCAAGCAACTAATTTTCCTAATAACAGGATGAAAAATTACTAGTGTATTGCAGATAATTAATGGCTAATCCTGAAAGGTACCTAAAGAAAAGATGAACAACAAAAAACAGTCTAATGTTAAGCAAATGAACAAAACAAACTTAAGAGTAAAAGGACTATGTAAAGAAATAGATCTACATTTACTAGTTAACAAACAAGTGTAATATCTTTATGCCTCCAATTGCTAACCCAACAAATAAATATAATAATTATGAGTAGCTTTAATGTTAGTCTACTTATACAGGGACATTCTTAGTGGAGTAAGGCAAGAAAATGTTGTTGGCACCTGGTTAGCTTCATAATGCTAATGTTATTCCAGGTAAAATATTCAATATGGCCATTAACTATATATCCTAAAGAAATAAACAACTGACCAAGTCAGATAATAGCATGGGACAGTGCCAAAGTATACTGAAATGTATCAATTCTTTATGCAAAACTAAGTATATAATTACAATAACACAAACCATATATACAATGTGTGTGTGTGTGTGTGTGTGTGTGTGTATTTGCTTTAACAGTCAACTTGCAAGGAATTTCTTCATATCTTAGTGTAACTGGAAGGAAGTGGGGTAACATTTATGAATCTTAACTTCAATTAAAAAAACATCTGAAAAACAATTGTTGCTGTTGCCATAGATATAACAGAAGTGAATTTAAAAACCTAATCTTCGGTAATGCTAGAACTAATAATAATAAAACAACAAATATACCCTCAAACACAATGTTACTACATCAAGTCTCATTAATAGTATGTAGTCCTTTTGTCCTTTCTTTTTTTAGCTTCTTTTAGCTATTACAGCTAAGGTTATGTTAGAGCACATGGAATTTTAAATATTTATACAATCACTTTTCTTTTTGAAAATTATCTTTTTCCCCCCAGACTAGTAAATTCAGATATTTCCATAGTATTGCATAGTTAAAGCAAGTATTTTCACTGTTGGAGAGTACTTCACTCGCTTCGATTGACTGATTACCTACTCACTTTCAAGTAAGAATTGATCTCATTGTTAGCTAAAAGGAAGAAAGAAAGTAATGTGCTAAGGAGTACATCACAACAGCGTGTGATGTACTATGGTGCACAACACCGTGTGATGTACTCCTAGTCAGTCTAACATCTTAGTAACATAAACATGTCTCCATAAAACTGATTATAAATATAATCATCAAACAATTTTACTACACAGGCAAACAACATAACAAATAACCATCCTGCCTTTAGTTTAAGTTCTATGTTTCTGGCATCACATACACAATTTTTTGTTATATTTTTATGTAAAAATTTATTTTATGTGATGAAAAGAAAGAAACAAAAAAATAATAGTTACCTCTTTCTCTTCAGCATTATACACTGGAGCAGTAGGATGGAGAACAGCCTTTTGAGCATAGTAAAATAATTCACTAATATTTTTCATAGTTTTAGCAGAACACTGCAAATAAAGAAAATATGTTCAAGTATAGAGATGATAATTAAAATAGTTATCTGGAATTAATTACAACAATGCGTTTAAAAAATTTTTCTCATCTTTTCCTTATTTCTTATCTTTCCATGTCATTGAAGCGATTGTGAATGTGATGAAAGGACTTTGGCAAACACAACTGATTAACTAAATGATTAATCAAACAATTGATTAATTGATTGGTTAAATAGCTAACCAACTGATGAATAATACAGGAGTGAAATTAGACCAGTGTATGTGTTTATAACTGGTATAACAACCCTCAAGCCACAACAAAATTTTTGCTCTGAAATTTCCCAATATGTAGAAATTCAGATAAATAAGGTTTACAAGATACTAGGTTTAATAGAACAAAAGGAAACAAGTAGGAGTCCCTTTTCATCAATAATTTGATTACACTTATATTTGGACCCTTCAGTTCACTGCAGCTTCTAAGACAGAGAACTGGTCAAATTAGACTTGCATATAACTATAAAAATTATCATTAACTTCAAAAAGCTAAAGCTACAAGAAACTGAATCTTCACATATATGTCACACTGATAAATCAGAGACAATCAGATAGAAGTATACAGTTATATTTACAACCTATTTATGTCCAGCAACGTGGAAGAAAAGGTATAGATGAAACTGCAAGCTGCCCTACTCCATTATAGGAAAGGGTTGGGGTTAGAATTGTAGATTCATAGATCTTAACTATGAATCAAGTAAGTAAATTGAATCTGACAAGACTAAAGCAAAAACTAGTTACTACCAGAATATCAATTTCTTTATGTCTTTGTCTACAAAAAAAATCTAGTTACTACAATATGGAAAGACTTTTAATATATTTTTAATGCCTGTCAAATATAACCAGCAGAAAACAAAATTTGGGCATGATTATTTGTCCACTATTTGAGTCAATAAATTACTTTGATCATGAATATAGGGTTCTATAACAATCAGAGAAGGTGAACATACACAATATGTAGAAAAGAAATAGTTAGGAGCTCTGCATTGGATACTAAATTTAAACTATGGGTGCACAATAGATACAGTGAGATCAGGGGCATGTTGATAGAGAAGAATAATGCTGTATGCACAAGAGTGCTTAGCATTAAGAGGACCCATGAAATACACTTCTTCAAATGCTTGGAAGGCACTCTAGAAGTTGTTGACAAGTGTTACTGAATGAGAATGGAATGGAGAAAGTTCAGGGAGCTATAACCTCTGCTGGCAAGTTTGTAAGAAATGCAACAAGTGCAAATGATGGAGAGAAATGAAGTGAGTATGTTTTGTCAGAGGTATAATGTACACAGAGAAATAAGCTAAAAACGAAAACTGATTTCAAGAGGAATCAGAAAGCTGAATAATGAAGAGCCAGGTGATACAAGAGGAAAAAAAATATGTCGAAGAGGAAAACTGAAGAGAACATAGGACAAAATGGTGAAAGCTTAGCTCAAGAGATTGAATGTCAAGATTCGTCCAACTCATGTAAACATGAAAAAAAAAGTAGATACTGATATTTCAAATGTTTAAGTCAGCTCTGGAGTTGAAAGAATTAAGTAAATTCATTATAAACTACTGATATAAACATAAAGCAAATTGGTTTTCACCAAAATAACTTGTTTGTTATCAGAAGACAAAAAAAATGTTATAGCTCATAAACTTTTGAAAATCTAGGGAAAAAAACCCCATTTAATCCTTTAGCATTTAAACCAGCCATATCCAGCCTAAATATTCTACCTGTTTTATGTTCAATTTGGCCAGATTCAGCCTATCACACATGCACTACAATGTCATCCTAAAGATAAACAATCACATCATTGAAATCTCAGAGCTATGAGACAATGTATGATTCATTCAAAACATTTGAATAAATAAGCATTACATTTAAAAGAGTAATTTGAATGTTAAAGGGTTAAACATGATCAACATATAGATACAACAAGAACTAAAATGAAAATCAGATAAGTAGTTGCTTACCTCAATACAAGTTTCTATCTCAGCAAAATCATTCATGATAGGTAATATACCCTGGAAAAGAAATAAAACAATAAGCTTGGAAGAGATTTCATGGGAGAAACTACAATGAAGTACTAGAAAAATGAAAACTGATAATTTTCTTCAGCTTTTTGAGATGCATTATAGATAAAGTTAGCTACTAACATTAACCAATGGTGCACAGAAATATCTTACATCAAAAATGTAAACAAAAAGAGTCAAACATAAGACATGAAATTACCTCCATATTAGTGTATTCCATGAGATCAACTTTATTTCCAACTAAAATAATCGGTGTTTTATGACTGTCTCCTAATATGTTTCTAATATATGGTAACCAGTGGTTTGTGATCTGTATAAGAAAGCAATAAAAATGAAAAAGTAAAAAAACAAAAACAATCTTAATAGTGACACACACACACCTGAATACATACATAACAGAAATATATTATTTTTCCCTTTAAAATATTTATAATACATTCAACAACAGGAACAGGATTTTAATCTTATAATAAATACTTGCTGAGACATCATTAGTGCAAAGTTTATGTCAAACCATCAAAAGTAAATGGAATGTGATTAAATAATTCAACTATCAGGCTGAGTAAAAAGTAAGCAACGTTTTGAAACATGAAATTCATCACAATATATTTCAACAATGCAGAAATTTTATTCATCAAAGTAAATACCATTACAATCAACACAGTTTTGCCAATGAGATACAAGTTTGTTTATTCCAGTAACATGAAAATATGGAATTCTGGTGCTGATGAACTCTTTGAACACACTTTCAGCATCAGTTTGAATTTTCAAACTCCTTCTCTGACAGGAAACCATCAAGGTGCTTGAAAAAGTGGTAGTTGGTAGGAGAAAGGTCTGGGGAATAAGCTGGACTCAACTTCTGGAGAGTCATTAGTGAAACATGTGGTCGAGCATTGTCATGAAGAATGATAGGCCCCCTTCTGTTGACCAGTCTGAGATGAAGGAATAGCAGTTTTTCATTCATTTTGGCAATTTCATGGCAATATGTTTCTACAGTAATGATTTTTCCAGGTTTTAAAAAGTTATAGTGTATGTTTGGTAGCAGTACACCACCAAACATTCACTATAACCTTCTTTTTGAAGAGCTCAGGTTTAGGGAAGGTTTCCTCCAGTGCTTCATTTTGGTCCAAACACTGCGAAGAATGCTTTTCATTATTGTACAGAATCTGCTTTTCATCACAAGTTACAATATGGTCGAGAAATGGATCAGTCTGGTTATGGAGAAGAAGCGACGAGCAAATTTCATATCTGTACATTTTCTGATATTTTTCAAATCATGTGGTATCCATTTGTCGGACATTTTCTGATCGCATGCAAATATTGGCAGGCAGTTTTCTGGCTAACTTGAAGTTCTTTTGTCAGTTCTCGAGTGGTTTTACGTGGATATTTCTCAATGACGGTCTTCAATTGACCATCATCAAGTGACAGATGGGCGTCCACTATGCTCACAATCTTCAAGGCTCAGGTTTCCACTGCGAAATCGATTAAACCATTTTCGAGCTGACCACTCATTGGTCATTTCCTCACCAAACGTTTCACTGATATTGCAAGCAGTTTCAGCTGCTTTACATCCTTTTTTGAAGTTGAATAGCAAAACTGATTGAATATCGCGCTTTGACAGTTCTATTTCAGATGATTGTAATAACAGTGAAAAAAATATCAATGTTAATTTATTGATGCATTTGAGCAAGTCTATGTCTGTATTAGAAGATTGCAAAACAAAAATGTTTTTAAAAATTCAAGACTCTGTAAAAGTTCAGTACAAATTCTTCATGGTTCAAAATGTTGTTTACTTTTTACTCAACCTGATAGAATGTAAACACAAACAAATCATCCTTGAAGGTAAATTATCTACAGAAAAGTGTACAGATTTCATCATGGACTCTTTCAAATACTTTTACATTCTTTTATTCTTTTATTTGTTTCAGTCATTTGACTGTGATCATGCTGGGGCACTGCCTTTTAGTCAAACAAATCAATCCCAGGACTTATTCTTTGTAAGCTTAGTACTTATTCTTTCAGTCTCTTTTGTCAAACAGCTAAGTTACAGGGACATAAACATACCAATGTTGGTTGTCAAGCAGTGATGGGGGAGACAGACAGATACACACACACACAACAGGCTTCTTTCAGTTTCCATCTACTAAATCCACTCACAAGGCTTTGGTTGGCCTGAGGCTATAGTGGAAGGTACTAGCCCAAGGTGCCATGCAGTGGGACTGAACCTAGAACCCTTTGGTTGGGAAGCAAGCTTCTTACCACACTGCTACACCTGTGCCTATATCATTATAAAATTACAACACAGAAAGTTGAATTAAATCAATGATTTCTGTTGACTAATCAGCAGAGGTATATAGATTACTGGTTAGGTTCACCCAATATATTTCAAATACTTATAATGATAAAATCAAAGTCTACTTATAAACCATTTGGTTATTCAGAATCTTAAGATTTTAAATAAAAAGATTATTTTAGCATGGCCATACATGTTTTTCGTGGAAGACTGAAACAAACATCACATTGATGGTGATGTTCATTTACAATCACATGACATCAAGTCAGGGGTACACACACACACATTATCATCATCATCATTTAATGTCCATTTTCCATGCTAGCATGGGTTACACAGTTTGACGGGAGCTGGTAAACCGGAGAACTGCATCAGGCTCCAGTTTGCTTTGGCCTGGTTTCTATGGCTGGATACCCTTCCTAATGCCAGCTACTCTACAGAGTGTACTGGATGTCTTTTATATGTCACTGACCATGACTACGATTTCATACATACACAACAGGCTTCTTTCAGTTTCTTTCTATCAAATCCACTCACAAGGCTTTGACTGGTCAAGGCTATAGTAGAAGCCACTAACCCAAAGTGCCACACAGTGAAACTGAACCAGAGACTGCATGGTTGGGAAGCAAGCTTCTTAACCACACTGCTATGCCTACATCTAACTTATGAAACAAAAAACATTTACAAAACTAGATGTTCTGCCTTCTGTTAAATCACTTGGTCATGAAGTAAGAAAAGTGCTCAGTTATTGCTTGTTCATCAGAGTTATGTAATATGATTAGCTTGGAGACAATGCAAAGTCAGCAACAGAATTTGATGTCTTGAAAGTCAATATTTTATATATGACCAACGAGTAGTCTGTGACTGGATAAGTTATGAGATTCTGTAACTTGGATTATTTGTCAGTGAAGCAAAAATTAGATAATAAAAAAAATTGTTTAAAATAATAGCACAACAGTTTGTTAGGATATAAATATAAGTTAAGCCATATCAAGTTAACATTTATAAGCAAACATCAATGCAAGAAAATGATTGGTTATTTGAACAGCCAATACCACTCATGAAATAGATTAAAAAAAGATAAATACTTACTCTTTCTATAGTATCTTCATCTTCTACTGAATAAACAATACAGACAACATTTGCCTGAAACCACAAAAGAGTTGCAATGAGATTACTTTAATGAGTTGAATTTGCAGTAAGAGTAAGATGAAAGGAAAAAACCTAAATGTCTTAAGTTCACATAAGTGTCAAAGTCTTAAGTTCACATTTGAAAAATAAGTCATATAATGAATTTTACCTTGAGTGATTTACCAGAGAATCAAGAATGGCAGAGACACACATTCTTACTTAAATTAATGACCGATACTATATTTTTTCTATTTTATTATTTTTTTCATCCAAAAATAGGATAGTCAAATGATTGACAAAGCTCTATTCACCTCAACACTAAAATCACAAGCCAACAATCAATGATGCTTCCTCTTTGTCTATAATGCAGCTACTATAATGGTTTCTACTTGTCTCAATTAGAAAGTTATAGACCATGTTTGACAAAGACTACCTAAAATTCCTTTTTCCTTTTCATATGTCACCACTCTTGTGCTTTATGCCTAAACCCGCAAAACAGCTCAAATCCTTCTGACAGACCCATATCATCATCATCATCATCATCATGTAGCATCTGCCTTCCATGCTGGCATGGGTTAGACGGTCTGACCTGAGCCAGTAAGGCCAGGGGCCGCACCAGCCTCCATTGTCTATTCTGGCATGGTTTCTACAGCTGGATGCCCTTCCTAACACTAACCACTCCAGAATGTACTGGATGCATTTTATGTGGTACCAGCACCAGAATCTTCTGGAATTGACTCCTCATGCATATTTTTGTTACAAGCATTAACTTACACATGTTCAAATTGAACATTAATGACACCAATTCAATTTGTCTGGAATGGCCGACAAAGATTCTCCCAATAATTTTTTAAATGCTTGCATAGATAGGATTAAAAATTTTTTTTTAAATTTATATATTTGCCAACTGTAAGAGCAATTTTGTTTCTATGGTTAGGTAATCCTCTTGCTGAAAACCATTTAGGCATGAAATATGAGTGAAAGTTATTGTCAGACAGACAGACTGTGGCAATCAGAGTTACATGTTTTTGTCTAAGGAGTAATAATGACTATAAGCTTTTATGGCTTTATTTATAAATAACAGAGATAGAAAAAAAATATCAGCACAACACTTCATCAATAAGTCAACACAAAATCATTTTAGCAGGGTGACATTAATGTTGTAATGCACCAGCTGTTTAGGTATCATCATTGATCTGAAGCACACAACTGCTTTGCATTTTTTGATCATGGTTGAAGGACAGTTAACAAAAGGGTTTTTATTGTATCCAGTTAATCAACCAGTTTATCGACTTTGGTTTTTCTTTATATGTAATACATCATGATAAAAAAAAAAAGGACTTAGTTTTAAGATGCTGCTTGTTAGAGCCAAATGATTCATAAATTTGTTGGCAAATCAAGTAAGAAATTATAATGAGTGAGAGAGATGTTGAAAGAGATATAGATTGGGAAAGGGAGAAAAATATTTCTAGCTTTATGAAAGCATATAAAATTATAATTTATATAAATCTATATATGAAATTCCACCTATCTAGATCAATTTGTAACTTCATTTTTTCCTTTTAACGATACCAATCTTACTTGATTATCTAGGTTATAAATCTCATAATTATGGTAAAAGTAGAAACCATGCCAAAACAGATAATGGAGCCTGGTGAAGCCCCCAGCTTTACCAGCTCCTGTCAAACTATCCAGACCATGCCAGCATGGAAAACAGACATTAAATTATGATGATGACATTGATGATGATGTATGTAAGGTGGCAAGCTGGCAGAATCATTAGCATGCTAAGTAAAATGCTTAGTCCATCTTAACATAAAGAGTTCAAATTCCACAAAGGTCGACTTTGCCTTTCATGTCAATATAATAAGTACCAGTTGAGCACTGGGGTTGATATAATCAACTTATCCTGTCCCACAAAATTGCTGGCCTTGTGCCAACATTTGAAGCCAATATTAATGTTATATGCAAGGTGATGAGCTAGCAGAATCGTTAGCATGACAAGCAAAATGCTTAGCAGCATTTTATCTGTCTTCACATTCTGAGTTCAAATTCCACCAAGGTAAACATTGCCTTTCATCCTTTTGGAGTCAATAAAATAAGTACTAGTTGAATACTGGGGTCAATGCAATCGATTTACTTCATCCCATGAAATTGCTGGCTTTGGTGCCAAAATTTGAAACCAATATAAATGTTGTATGTAAAAATTCTTGCAAGAACTCGCTACAATACTCCAGAGTGTCAGAATGCTCCACTTGAAAATGACTGATCCGTAAGGACACTAGTAGTAAGGACCCACAGTCTTTCTGAAGGGTGTGCACATGTGCTGCATGATCTCATCATCATCATCATCATCATTGTCATTTAACGTCTGCTTTCCATGCTGGCATGGGTTGGATGGTTTGACTGGAGACTGGCAAACCAGAAGGCTGTACCAGGCTCCAATCTGATCTGGCAAAGTTTCTACAGCTAGATGCCCTTCCTAACGCCAACCACTCCCAGAGTGTAGTGGGTGCTTTTTATGTGTCGCTAGTATGAGGGCCAGTCAGGTGGTACTGTCATCAACCATGCTTGAATGGTGCATTTTACATGCCACTGGCATGAGGGCCAGTCAGGCAGCACTGGCAACGATCACACTCGAATGGTACTTTTAAACATACCACTTGCACTGGTGCCAATCAGGTGGTACTGTCATCAGCCATGACATCAATTTCACTTGCCTCAACAGGTCTTCACAAGCACGGTTTATTGCCTAATGATTGAAGGGTACTCTTAAATGGGCTGCTTATGTTGCACTGGCATAGGCCATGGTTATGGTCTCACTTGGCTTGCCGAGTCTTCTCAGGCACAGCACATCTGCAGAGGTCTCGGTCATTTGTCATTGTCTCTGAAATTTGCTCAGGCTATTCTTATTCTAGCAGTTACACTCTCAGAGGATCCACCCCAGCTACTGACTTGGTCACCTAGGTAACGGAAGCTATCAACTACTTCTAGTTTTTACCCCTGGAATGTGACGGAAGCTGTTTTGTGCACATTTTCAGTGTTTATTGCTCCTGAGCATTTGCCACACACAAAAACAATCTTCCCAGTTAGCCTTCCTTTGATATTGCTGCACCTCTTATGTATCTTTAGTTTACACTGGGTACATCTTATGGAGTTTCTTCCTACACCTTTTCTACAAATCAAGCAGGGCCATCTACCTGCAGGGATTTGTGGTTTGTCTGCCTTCCTACTTATTAAGAATTTGGTTTTTGGTAGGTTGACTTTGAGGCCCTTTGATTCTAGACCTTGCTTCCACACTTAAAGGTTCTCCTCTAGTTCTGATATTGACTCAGCTATTAGAGCAAGGTCATCAGCATAGAGAAGCTCCAAGGGGCATCCTGTCTTGAATTCTTCTGTTATTGCCTGGAGGACTATGATGAATAAGAGGGGGAAGAGGACTGATCCTAGGTGGACCCCTACCCGAAATTCTTCATTGTTCTTGTTGCCAACTCTCACCTTACTGATAGCATCCCTGTACATGGCTTGTACAGCTCTCACTAACCATTCATTTATTTCTAGTTTCCTCATTGACCATCAGATAAGGGATAGGGGGACCCTGTCAAAGGCTTTCTCCATGTCAATGAAAGCTAGGTACAGAGATTTATCTTTGGCTAGGTATTTCATCTGCAGCTGTCTTACCAGAAATATAGCATCACTGGTGCTTTTCCTTGGCACAAACCCAAACTGCATCTCATCTAAACTAACTCTCTCCCTAATTAGTTGGGCTATAACCCTCTCCATGACTTTCAATACCTGATCCAATAACTTGATACCTCTGTAATTATTTGTATTTAATGCATCACTTTTACCTTTGTAGTAGTTGACTACGGTGCTACTACACCAGTCATTGGGTATGACTCCTTCATGTATCACCTGATTGACTATATGGGTGATTAGACTATAGCTGACACCGCCAGGTATTTTAAGCATCTCTGCAGTGATTCCTGATGGGCCAGGGGTTTTCCCTGTCTTCATACTCTTAATTGCTTTATCTACCAAGGTACTGTCAATTCGGATAGCTGAATCATAAACTGTAATTTCTAGAAGTTTCAGATTTTGAGAAGTCACACGAGTTAGGAGCTTGTGACAACCATATTTTATTCAGAAACATCAATGATGGAAATGAGATTACTCAACAAAGGAATGCAAAAGCTGACAAGTTATTTCTAAAAAGTAACTGTCATGGTGCCCCCTACCTCCTACCAAATTCTAAACTATTAGAAGAATGTCCATGATGTTTGATATTTCTGTCATTTAAGAAATTTTCAGTTATTGAAGACATGTTTTTGTATCTACACAGATGCCTTTCATAATGCCACTAACTCAAATGTTGGATTTAGTAAACAATTATAATTATAAAATAGTATAACTTGTTTGAGGGTGTATATGCTAGTTACAGTGTGTTTAATCCATATTAAGGGATGTGTTTAGATTTGTTCAATTGTTCTTTTAATGTTTGTTTTGCCATACTGGTATGGCTTGGATGAAAACTTATTTGATGTAGGATTTTATACCCAGATGCCATTTTCCAAGTAAGAGATTCTTTTTATTTCACAGGTCATAGAAAGTGCAGAATGATGAGTTACGTCAACAAAGAATTTAAACCTCATTCACCATTTTGCTGAAGGAAAGCTATAGAGTGTCAACATTCACACACGCACCTAAATATACAACAGATTTACTATAGCTTCCCTCAACCATATTAACTCACAAGGCATTGGTTAGCCTGGAGCTATAGTAGATTATAGGCAGGTACTGCACAGTGGGACTGAACTTGAAACCAAATGGTTGCAAAGAGAACTTCTTAACCACACAGTCTTGCCTGTGCCTTTATACAGACATGCACACACCATAGGCTGATTGTGAAGGTGTGATGCAAGAACTATGAAATCTTGCATACATTCATTTCAACTCTTCTTATTAATAACAGCTTTGTTTGTTTCCAAGTAAACTAACATCAAAGAAAACTTCAAAACTAGTCTTCACTTGAAAAATGGACAAAATCTGGCAGTGAGGTGTTATCAAGTACCTTCAGAAAAGAGCTTTAGCCTCCAGGGACATTCATGCTAACATGATTGTTACAATAGGGGATGACACTCAAGCTTCATCCACTGTGCAAAAGTGGGCAGCAGTATTTAGGAAGAGAAGGGAGAATACTGAAAATGACCCAAGGTCTGGATGTCCTGCAACTGGTTTTTGTTAGGTTGACTCTGAGGCCCTTTGATTCTAGACCTTGCTTCCACACCTGAAACTTCTCCTCTAGTTCTGATAGTGACTCAGCTATTAGAGCAAGGTCATCAGCATAGAGGAGCTCCCAGATGACAGGCAGTTGATCATGAATCCAATAGTCAATGCCATAAGCATATCCCGTGAGACAGTTGAGAATATTCTGCACAATGAATTTGGCATAACAAAGGTTTCTGACACATGATCAAAACCACAACAGGCTGATCACATCACAGGAAAATTTGACATTGTTTGGGACAGATCATCTGGTTTCCTTGAACGCTTCCTAACCCAGGATCAGTGTTAGGTTCATTACTTTGAATCAAAAACAGAGACAATCCAAGCAGTGGAAACATTCCCCCTCACCTGCTCCAAAGAAGACCAATGTCATCTCATCCTCAAGGAAGGTGATGGCCTCAGTTTTGAGGATGCTAAAAGCATTGTGTTTATTGAAGATCTTCAAAAAGGCTACTGCATCAATGGAGTGTATAATGCTAACTTGCTGAGGCAGTTACGAAAGGCTATCAAGACCAAATGTCCAGGAAAACTGACAAATAGGGTCTTGTTTCATCTGGACACTGGTCCAGCACACAAGTCCTTGCTTTCAGTGGCTGCTATGCATGTCTGGTTGATTACCCTCCCTAATCTCCTGATTTGGCCCTATTTGACTATCATATGCTTCTCCAACATGAGACAACACTTGGCTGGGAACCTGTATCTGCTGTTTTTGACTTTTTTGATGAACAGGATGAAAGATTCTTCATCAATGGGATCCAACACCGATGGAAGAAGTGAGAGGACAGCAAGGGCAATTATGTTGAAAAATAACCTCATCTGGTTGCATTCCATGAGAGAATCTTAGTCAGCCTATGAACTTTTCAACTAACTAACTCTCTCTCTCTCTCTCTCTGCATTTGTTCTTTTAATGTTTGTTTTTCCGTGCTGGTATGGCTTGGATGAAAACATATTTGGTCTAGGATTTTATGCCCAGGTGTGTGTGTGCATACATATTTTCAATACAATATTTATGTGGTGTATTTACTGAATGCTGTGGTACAATGATTCTATTAACTTTTACTTTCATAATAATTTAAGGCTGAAAAAAGAAAGAAAAATGAATAAATGATAATACCTTTTGTATTTCATTACATAGAGCATTTTCATCTTGTTCTTGAGCTGCAAAAGTAAAATCAGAATTAAAATGATGGAACAAAGCTGTATATAGACACATGGAGACAATAGAATAGTAATATTTGAAATTTATTTATATTTCTATCCTTTCCAATTCAAGCTAGTATGGTCATGATGACAATAATGCAATTCTAGAGTATAATTAATGCTACATTATAGTTAATGTATTTCTATGTTAATCTTTTACTTGTTTCAGACTGCAGCCATACTGGGGTATCACCTTGAAGTAATTTAGTCAATTAAATGACCCCAGGACTTCTTTTTTTTAAACCTGGTACTTATTCTATCGGTCTCTTTTACCAAGCCACTAAGTTACAGAGATGTAAACACATCAACAGCAGCTGACAAGAAGTAATGGTGGAGGACAAACACAGACACAAAGACACACACACAGAGCTAGCTAGCTATATATATATATATATATATATATATATACAGACACACACATACACACATTGATTTCTTTCAATTTCCATCTACCAAATCCACTCACAAGATTTTACTCGGCTCAAGGTTATAGTAGACGACATTTGTCCAAGGTGTCCTGCAATGAGACTGAACCTGGAACCTGTTGTACTTTTTTTTAATAACTAGAAAGAAGAAATATTCATTAGGGTAATGCATATCTGCAAAATAAGGCTTTGAGGAGACAATTGGTTCTTCAAACATTTGTTATCTTATAGCTTGATTCTTCTAATTTCAATCACTCTATCATTAATAAGATTCAATACAGCAAGCATGTATTTCATGCATGTAAGTAATGAAAAAGTACTCCAAGCAGATTGCATAAATTTACTTTGTGGTTTCACCACACCTTAACAAAGCTGGACTTAGGCAGCTCAGAGGAAGTAAGACTGAAAAAACTTGATATATACTAGATTGTGGGGGAGGACATCAAATACAAATCAAAGACAAAAATGAAAATTCTAATGGGAGTTCTTGTAAATTCTAATTGAGTTCAATCATGAGTCTGATAGTATAACGAATTAACTACCACTCTTCAGCTTGTGGTTTCAATCTTCACCTTCTTACATATTTATTAACAATATACAGAAGATTTAGGTGCAGTGGATATTAATTAATAATGGAGAGAAAACTAAACTATTGCGTTAAACTGTCTGGTTTATCCTTAACCCTTTAGAATTCAGATTTCTCTATCAAATGTAATGCTTATTTATTCATATTGTTTTGAATTAATCATGCAGCTTGTGGCTTCAAGATTTTAATGGTGTGTTTGCATAATTTTAGAAAGACATTGTAGGATGGGTGTGAGAGGTTGGATCTGGTCCATTTTAATATAAAACAAGTAGAATATTTGGGCAGATGTGGCCAGATTAAATGCTAAAAGGTTAATGACCTTTAACATTTTCCTTGCTGTACAAGAATATATAGAAAAGAAAAGTATTAAAAAGCAATGCTATGTAGTTTTGAAGAGGATTGAAAGTATTTTATGCAATATTCTGACAGGAAATGAAATGTAACCAAAAATGCTTCAATTATAATTGAACCAGCTAAAAAGGCACTTTATTTTATTTTGATAATTTTATTAAAAATCCTCAATATTAAATATTCATTTTTCCAAGGTGGTATGAATTAGATTAATCTGCAGCACAATAGTACAATTTGGTTACTACATCTGGTCATCAATAACACCAACCATCCAATCAAAGATAAATGACCAAAAAATGAATTTCTAAAGTACAGGTGTTACATACTTTAAAAAAGAAATTCTAAGACTATTAGGAAACAAAAAAATGTATATGGTCAAAGGACATTCTTATGGAAGTTATTTGATTATATAAAGTCTTTTACCTGAAAAGTCAACTATGTGAGTGGGAACCCGTTCTGGTGTAACATCAGCAGGAATAGTAATCTCCTCTGCTTTTGCTGGCACCTACAGAAAAATTCCAAGAACTAGTCAACAAATCTCAACCCAAGTAGAAAATAAAAGGAAGTATTTTTTCCCCTAAATCAATTGTTTTTAGCAATAAACATAAACATGAAAAGAATCAAAAGCGGACGAGAAAACTTCAAACAATATACAACATGGAAACTGATTTAAGTAATCAAATTAGATATTATTTATGAATACTTGATAAAAAGATTCTTTATAGGAGTTAGCAATGAAACATGATATGAAATGAACATTTTTCTTTTGTTCATTTGTTTTTACATCCATTACACAATGATCTTCTTTCAATTTACATTTACCAAATTCATTCACAAGGCTTTGATCAGCTTTGGACATCATCATCATCATCATCGTTTAATGTCTGCTTTCCATGCTGGCATGGGTAGACGATTTGACTGAGGACTGGCGAGCCAGATGGCTGCACCAGGCTCCAATCTGATCTGGCAGAGTTTCTACAGCTGGATGCCCTTCCTAACACCAACCACTCCGAGAGTGTAGTGGGTGGTTTTACGTGCCACTAGCACGAGAGCCAGTCAGGTGGTACTGGCAACGGCCACGCTCAAATGGTGTTTTTTATGTGCCACATGCACAGGAGCCAGTCCAGCGACACTGGCAACGACCTTGCTCGAATGTTGTCTTCCACATGCCAGTAAGGCGATGCTGGTAATGACCACGCTCAAATGGTGCTTTTTACATGCCACTGGCACAGGAGCCAATCAGCGGCCCTGGCAATGATCACGCTCGGATGGTGCTCTTAGTGCTCCACTAGCATGGATGCCAGTCAAGCGGCGCTAATGGGACTGAACCTAAAATTATATGGTGAAGAAGCAAACTTCTCAACCACACCACTAAGCCCACACCTTAATGTTTTAAAACAATCATTGTTAATAAACAATTATTTTTAGTATCTATAATCATAATCATACAGTGATAACAACTACAGCTGTCCCTTAAGGTTATGATGCCAATCATTTTTTTGCGAAATATTGTAATAACATTCCATGTATCAATCTCTCCTTTTTTACTGGAGAAAGAGCCTGAGCCTGAAATGTCAGTAGTTTCCTTTCCACATGGCAATTAAGCTTATTTTTAATAAACTACAATTTCTTTTGGATTACTTTTTGTTGATACATAACCATACTGGATTCCTCTGATTCTGGATTTTACCTTATGATTAATGACATGGAGAAGATGGGCAGTTTTGTTGTTGTTTAACTGCATCTCTGGTTGAATAGAATTATGGCACAAAGGCAGTTAAATGGATAACTAGGTGCAATCCAGATATAACACACCCTTCTGACATAAATATATGGATGCAGTTTTTAACCCTTTTCATACCAACCACCTGAAACTGCCATTGGTTCAATGATACAAATTCCCAGTTTTAAAGAGATCTAAATTAAAACCTTCCATCATAATTTTATGTTAATCTATGTTTCAAACATCTGCTTAATAAAGACAGTTATTTTATTAAATCCTTAATTATTTCCAAAATTAATTGAAACAAGGGCAGCATATTTCAACAGAAATATGGTAACAAAAGGGTTAATAACTTATAATTACTTATAATAATGATAAATTTCCAATACAAAACATTTGTTTACGTGAAGAGGACATTTTTAAATACAGTCATTTTAAATGTAGGGCATTTTTAAATATAATCATACAGAGTATTTTTTTTAATATAATCATTTGTTAAATTATGATTTTCTTTTAAAGGTTATACTCTTTAATTTAATTCTTCCCATTAATTATGGTATCATATCTACTTGGTTGAAGAAGATTCAATAATATATTTAGATAGAAAACTGAATATACTCTTGTTGTTAGCTGAACCTTTATTTCTTGGATTCAACCACTTAGAAAGGCATTGACAAAATTGTCTCTTTTCTCATCTCTGAGGAAACTTGTAAAATATGTGATGTGATTGAAAAAAATTATTCAAAATTTGTTTTATACTTTTAAGTCATTCAAAATTAAACAGTGGAAATAATTTTTCTCATATATATAAGATGATTAGATGATTCCCTTTCATAGTATTGTCAAACAAGAATAAAAACATCACATACTGTTGAGAAAACATTATACTGCAAAATATCATAGTTTCACCATCATCATTTTACAGCACTTTAACATCCAGTTTTCCATGCTTGCATGAGTTAGACAGAATTTAGTGAGGCAATTTTCTATAGCCAGATATCCTTCCTGTTGCTAACTTTCACCTGTTTCTGAGCAAGGTGATATTTCCCCTTTCACAGAAGATTAAAAACAAATGATAAAGTTTGTATGACAATGACACCCGTTTACAACTCTCGCGCAATATTAAAATAAAGAAACACAAACACAATATTCACCCACACTTACAATGCACTCACACACAACAGACTTCTTTCAGATTCTGTCTATCAAATCCATGCACACAGCTTTGGGCAGCCCAAGGTGACAGTAGAAGGCACTTACCCAAGATGATGTGCAGTGGAACTGAACTCAAAACATGGTTGGGAAGCAAACTTTTTAACCACATAGCCATATTGCACCTACTTAGAGTTAATTAGTTCTTTGTCTTTAATGAAGCTATTAGTTAATAGCAATAAAATGTTTAATTAGCATAGCTATTAACCTAAGGATAGTAAGTAGTAACTTCAGTCACTACTTCAGAACATGATCACCCTGTCTGACATGAGTCCCACCTTCAGCTGACAGCACCTGGTATAGGGCCTAGTCAAGGGTTACAGAACCCTGGCTAATGGGTAAACAAATGCTTTGGTTTGAGAGAAAATGCTATGGAGCAAACCTTATAAATCTTTTTAATAGAACTCTTAAGGCAGATTGACATTCAATTTGACACTGTTCCAGAACTCCAGAGCCAAATTTACTCCCCTACACTCCTCTGGACCACACTAATGAAACCAAAAGAAACAGCCTGGATCTGATCAATCCTGGATCTCCATACACCCAACTTAGACTTGTACACTAGAGTGGTCATTGACAGGCCAGAAGTGCAAAACTACATTGTCTCTTGAGACAGATGGATGTCAAAGAAAATAGTATCGTAACTAAAATTTCTACTGCATTCTTAATTTTGTTCACCTTCAGTTTTTAGTAGTGGTTAAAGATTTTCAATTACTCTTAAATCTCTTCACATGTGGAGGTTGAGCAGTTTAAGGATTCACTACTTACTTGGCAATGCAAAAAAGAAAATATGAAATAAGAAAATTATAACAGACTAACCTCTTCTGGAAACTCTTCACTAACTAGGGAAAGAATTAGAGATGTCTTTCCCACAGAAACTGCAAAAATAAAGAAGATATTAGTTAAGACACATATTCATTATATAACAGACGTATATACATTGTATATTTAAATTATCATTTGTTTTTATGTTGAGTTATAATAAAAAAATTTTTTACATTAAACTGAAAAACACAATACTTTTTGTAGAGTATATATTTATTATACTTTTACAAGAAAATTGGTGACAGTGACTACAAAAATTCAGCCTGCTAACCTTAGTCAGAGTCACCACTCTTCTTACAAAAGTAGTTTTGTGTGTGTGTGTGTGTGTGTGTGTGTGTGTGTGTGTGTGCATGTGTGTAATTTTTTGGATCAATGAGTATATGTCAATTAGTGTGTTGGGTAAAGCACATTCACAGATTGGGCTACTTGGTGTCATCCACAGTTGGGACATGTTCCCCCTGGATCTATGTCAGGAATTCCACAGTGTTAGTTGAGATAATAACAACTTATGAAGGAAATGGAAGATAGATTTAGCACTAGTATTTATTCAGTACAACAATCATTTCAACTCATCCTGCAACTGTCTGTTATGGGTAGGATATTGTGCATCTAATTGTGTTGCATCAATCTGTGCAGTTTGTGTCATATCAGGTTCATGCATAAAGAAGGGGATGTAGTTCTAGATATATTGGGTTCTCCTAGACATGAACAACATGCCTAGGAGAACCCATTAATTAGTGTACTCCAAAGGTTAAAGTTTAGATATTGTTTCTAAATAATAATATCAAACCAACAAGGAAAGCTCCATGCAATCACTCAATCTGCTAGAAATAGCAGCTGAATCTTCCACAAATCACAACCTTGTCTTTATTTTTAAAAACAAAAACAACCCATTGGATAACATAATCCTAGATATATTGTGTCTCAGAACAGATGGGACAGTTAAAGCTAAAGTGGCTTTAATCATAGGTCTGCATAACCAGGACTGATCTGGAACTAAAAACAACAGTAGCTCATTTAATGGTATTATTTAGGATGTTCTAAAATGAAGGAAAAATTTGTTGCCTTAATTGATACACATTATTCCTTTGAGAAAAAGCATGGCAAATAAACCAATGATTATTGTAATCATTGAATTGAGCTTACTGTAATTATTGTAATTCATTTTAGTTTACATTATCATTGTATGCAAACAAAACAAAATTAGATAACTTTTATACATATTATTACAGTCAATGAACAATGTCACAAGACGGTAGATACAGTAGAATATCGACTAAATAACTTGTTGCATTTACTTAGTTCCTCTGAATTGGAAACACTTTCTTTTTTTTTATGGCAGTTAGAGTAATACACTGATACTATTCAATCAAATTACATGATACCCTTACAAGAATTAGCCTTGTAATAGTTAAATCAACAAATATCTATGTAGAAGACATTTACATAGCTGCTGCAGATAAATGCACCATCATCTTGTGTCCTCAGCCTATAACAACATTTTTCCCAATAATACCCACCTAAATACTGACCAACCTCATTATTACTTAACATTTACCTGTATGATATTTCAAATGTTAAAAAAAACGTCAGGTATTGCATTGATGAAAGTATTAGTAACTGCTACCCTATACACCCCAGAAAGTTAAAAAGCAAACTGGACCTCAGACAACTAACTACCACAAACTATTTTCTCAGCAGCTCTAACAATTCTGCTAGCCACCACTCTACCTAGTAAAGAAAATGAAAATGGAAAACATTTGGGACAGTGCTGCTGCCCAATAGAGCCAGGATGGTGCTATTGCCACTCATGCATAGACAGCTTAGATCACAGCTAGAGAAAAGCCACTTGTTAGTTTGGCTTAAAATTACACGCATCCTCCATAAGTGTGCTGTCTCCTCCCTATGTTTTTTTCCATCACTATTATAATGGTCTCTGATCCTGGGAATTGGCTGGCATTGTGCTTTTGGCCCACTCTTCTCTCATCAAGTCTTGTTGTGCCTCATCCCCACCCACTGGTCCCACACCAACCACTGTGCCTAGTCTTTTCTGTTCGATACCTAAGCCCTCTGGATTCTCCTCCCTACTCATATCTTTCCTACAGGTGTAACATTAACAACATTATTCTCACCCATTTTCTAGAACCTAAGACCATTGCCCCTTCCTCAGATCCACATGTAAAAAGAAAAAACACAAGAAAAAAACTAAATATTCTTGAAATCGCAATAACATCTTAAACTCAATAACACCTTCAACTGAATAATCTAAAAATGAAAATGTTTACCTAAAAACTAAACTATTTTCATATCAATGGGCTGTAATAATAGTCAGTCAGTGTAGAACAGTATACATGTCACACAAACACCTTTCTCTTTTTCTATAAATCTAATGGCTTGAGCCAGGGCACTTATGATACTTATGAATCATAAATTTCTAATTTAACAAAAAAAATATATATTATACAAAATGTTGAAAACTATAGAAATGATAACAGGAATATAAGTACCAGATGACTCATTCCAACCAACTTTTGCTGACAAATATGGAGCTAAGTCAAGTCATTATGGTGGTTTGTTTTTCATTTCTCTCTCATTTTAAACAATATTTTAAATTTCTATCCTTAAACTAACTTTTCTCTCTCCCAAACTATGAACACATTTTTACCCATGCTATTATTATTCAACAAAGCTTTGTTTTAAATACCAGCCACACCTGTCTCTTGGAGGAATAAATTACCCAGTTGCTTGTTGTGTTTATGCCATGTCAGTCAGTAGCGAGTTTCTTTTCATTCAACCAGTTTTTCTCTCACTTCATGATTTATTCTATTCCCTTTCCCTTTTTTCTTTTATACACCATCTATCTCTTTCTTTCATCCCACTCTTCTTTTCCCTTTTCCTTCTGTCTTTGATTCCACTCTATTCATTTCTTATTCATAACTCCTCATATTACATCGAAGAAAACCTGTGTACAAAATTAGACACTTCAAATGTCTAATTTTACCTTCTCTTGTTTAACATTCAGCAATCTCACATTCTTCTTTCTCACAATATAATGGTAGGTTGAGATGTTCCAAAATGAGCTAAATTCATTTGTAAATCTCTCAAGGAAATAAATACATATATATAGGGGGGGGGACACTGAACTTTAAATGCTTGCATATACACAAAATTGTGTAATCATTCTGAATGAAACATGTTTGACCATATCTATACTGTATAGACTTTTAGAGTTCTCTCTCTCTCTCCCATCATTTATTATCAGTACCAGGGGGTTGTCTTATTCCCAGCAAATAGAAAGGGGAGAAAATAAAAGAGAACCAAACCAAAAGAGTAGTAAGAAAAAGAGTAATGAAAGAGTAAAGATTAATTAGAGAGAGTTTACATGATGAATGTTGGTTATGAGATTGAATAAGAAACATCATAAAGAACAATGTGAATGAAAACAGAGAAATAAGAGGGAGAGTGATGGATGTCATCAAGGAATGATAGAGGAGGAAATAAAGTGAGGGATTGATGGATAGCAATGAGGGCTATGGATAACATTGAGTACTCTGTACCTCTGTACACAGTTTGCAAAATGCTCTCAAGCCATTTTTCTATGCCTAGTTTTGTTAATAACCACTTGACTGTAGGCAGGGAACCCTGGCAAAGGCCTTCTCCAGACCAATAGAAGTAGTTAGTTCTGAATCATGAACTTCTGTGTTGCCTCAATAGGAAGGGGTTACAGGTTCTACTTAACAAGAGTGGTAAAAAGATGGCTAGCAAAAAAAAAAATGGTGGTAAGGTAGGGACTGAATACATATCTGTGGAATACTATCCCTCATTATACAGGTGGTATGATAGAAGAGAGATAAAGTAATAAAGCAATAGAAGAACATTGATAGGAGAGGGGTTGTGTCATAGATAAAATGAGAAAAAAGGGAGAGCAACAGAGACTTACTGTATGCATGACAGCAGTGAGAGACTCAAATATAGATATTATACATCTTGTCCATCACCCCTACTAACATCATTTTTGCATACATTTTTCCATGTTTGTATGTAAATGTCTTCCAGAGCTCTCACAAGTTATTCATTTGCCCCCAGTTTTCTTCATGACAACCAAACTGTAGGACATGAAATTGTCAAAATATAGGTAGAGTGGCTTGCACCTAAGGATTTCAGTTGTAATCTCACTTGGAGGAGTTCACTGATAGTGACCTTCATCCTAGCATAATCTTGAACTGCACCTTGTCAAGACTAATTCTCTTCCTAATTAGTTGTGCTATAACTTATCCAGTAACTTTCATAATCTGGTCTGTCAACTTGTTGCATCTGTAGTTGCTCCACTTTAGAATATCTCCTTTGCTCTTGTAGCAAAGGATAATACTGCTTTGTTTTGCAGGGTATGACACCCTTCTATATTACCTGACTAATACCAGTGACATACTTAGCCAGATATTTTAACTATTTAGTATTTAAATTATTCTATCAAATGTAATGCTTATTTAATCACATTGTTTTCAATTAATCATGCATTATCTTGTAGCTTTGAGATTTTGATGATGTCATCAACATCATCATTAAATATCCGTTTTCCATGCTGGCATGGGTTGGACGGTTTGACTGGTGTCTGGAGAGCCAGTGGCTACACCAGGCTCCAATCTGATCTAGCAATGTTTCTACAGCTGGATGCCCTTCCTAACGCCATCCACTCTGAGAGTGTAGTGGGTGCTCTTTATGTGCTACCGGCACAGGAGCCAGTCAAGTGGGCTTGGCATCGATCACGTTGTGATTGTTTATTTTTAGAATGACATTTCTAAGATACGTATGAGAGGCTGGATCTGGTTGTTTTGAACATAAAGCAGGTAGAATATTTGGACTGGATATGACCAGTTTAAATGCTAAAGGGTTAAGCATCTCAACAATTACCCCTGATGGTTCAACTATCTTCCTTGATTTCATATCCTTAGCTGCACTTTCAACTATATGGTTGTCAATTTCAATGGCTGGTCCTTCTGTTTACTCTATTTGAGGTAGAACTTTACTTATTTATACATTCCATTATTTAACAGCCTGTTGTAATAACATTTCTATGCCTCCTCCTTTTCAGCAGCAGTGAGATCAAGTGCACCATTATCATTCCATACATACTTCTAAAAGATGCCTCAATTTCCTTGCAAATCCTAACACCACAGGCTTTCGTATTTACTTGTAATGCAGAAAATTTTAAGATTTAGAAATGTCATTTATTTTTTATTCTAAATATTTGCAATTATATTTGAGATACAATATATCCAATGTAAACAATGGGTGCACAAAAGATGTGGTGGAATCTTAAGCTAACTAACAGAAAAAAACTTTCATATGTTACAGATGCAAAGCAGTAGTTTGCAATAAAAGCATCTACAAAATGCAATCTTTCATCTGCACAACATACTTGCTAGTAGTTGACAGTCTGTTGAGGTGATATAATCAGTGGTGGAAGTAGGTGTTGTGAAAGGACTCTAGCTAGAATTAAAATAGGGTGGTAAAGGGGTTCAAGTAATTATTACCTATGTTAACCACAATGAGTTTCTCTCTCCAAGTCGAGGGCAGGTTGTATAATACTTGCATATAAAGTACAATATTGTACAATAGCAAGCCATGGGTAGTGAATGAGGAAAGTTGAAAAGAAAAGAGAATGAAGTGAACCTGTTAACTGGGTTTTAATGTCAACATGTATGAGCTACAGGGTGCAAATGAACTGAGAAAAAACAATGAGCATTACAGCATTCAAGTATAGTGTGTAAGAAAGAAAACTGTGCAGATAGACAGGTATGAAGAATGTAGAAATGTCAAGAAATCTAAGTAGAAGGAGCCTACAGCAGAGGAAGATGCAATGAAATCTGATTTCAGAATGAAAGATCTCATGAATAAGATAGCAAGAAATCATGAATGATAAGATGCTCAGACTACTGTAAAAACCCATGTAGTTTTAGAAGTGTGTATGGAATGATTTTCAGGATAAAATTTGTTTAAAAAAGCTTCTACAAATGCAAAATTCACACCTAAAACTTCAGAATTGCTGATACAGCCAGGGGGAAAAGGTTTTCAATTTAGTTGTATTTAGCATAATTTCACTTACTTATGATTAGATTTTATTAAATTTTCATTAAATAAAAATAATTTCTGTTTAACAGGTATCACGTTGAAAGCTATTAAATTACAAAGTGTTTGTGTTGTTTATAATAAACTTTATTTTACATTTCTTGCTCACAAGAGATTATGTCCGATCTTTAGCATACTGCTGTGTCTTCTCAAATCACGATCACAGGAAAAGTTGTTGATAAGAATTACCAACAAAACCAAGGCTGATAAATACACACAGGTGTTGCAAATTAAGTTTAATTACTAATAAACAACAACTTGAATGACACTTTACCCAGCCAACAGAGGAAAGTGACTGATCAAACTGATTATGTAAACAGAATTCTTTACTGCCTATTCTTGTCAGAACTTTTGATACAGAGTATCGAAATTTTAATCCCTTTCACACTTATAAAATGTCAAGCAAACTTTAAAATTTGTCATTACTGTTATTGTCAGTATGGGCAGAACTTATGAATCGTTTACTGCAAAGGAGAAATTAAATATGTTGAACATGCATTTGAACGTGACAAAAGAGCTGCTGGAAGGCATTTTAATGTTAATGAAGCCAATGTTCGAAATTGGTGTAAACAGTACAACAAACTTAAACCTGTGCCTAGTAATAAACAGACAAAAATAGAAACATACAATCAAGATAATCCATATCATTACATTTTTTTCAGTCAGGAATATCCATATCACTATGTATGCCAATGGTGCTCCATTGTGATAGGTAGAAACTCCAAGCAATGTAAAATATGGCCTGAACTGTGTTTACCAGCATGAACGTCAGACTCTAAAAAGTAGTTAACCATTTAATGGTATTAGTAAATTCATACAGAAAAAGTAAGCATTATACCATCCAGCATAACTAAAAGTCAACTTCATTATATTTTCTAGGTGCAGGTGAGGCTATATGGTAAAAAGTTTGCTTCCCAACCACATGGTTCCAGGTTCAGTCCCATTCGTGCGTGGCACCTTGGGCAAGTGTATTCTACTACAGCTCCAGGTTAACCAAAACCTTGTGAGTGGATTTGGTAAATGGAAACTGAAAGAAGCCTGTAGTATGTATGTGTGTGCACATATGTGCACATGTGTGAGTGTGTATATGCTTGTGTCTCCTTGTCTTGACAGTGTATGCTAATTGTAAAACGACTGCCACTACCATATAAGCAATGTCGTTCATTTGCAGTATTTTGCAACATGACTGGCCATGGGAAAATATTACTTTGCTTAGAAACAAGTGAAGACTGGCAACAGGAAGGACATCCAGCCATTAAAAAACCTCCTTCAATAAACCCTTTCCAACCAATGCAAGCATGAAAAAATGAACACCGATATGATGATGATCCATTTATTTTCCTTAAACCTTACAAAGTAATTATTTTAATTAGTGAAAGAATAAATATAAGCACAGGCATAGCTAGACATAGGCATGACTGTGCAGTTATGAAGCTTGCTTCATAACCATGTGATCTTGGGCTCAGTCTCACTGTGTGGCATTTTGGACATCTTTATCAACAACACTGGGCTGATCAAATCCATGTGGGTGGATTTGGTAGACAGAAGCTGAAAGAAACCCAGCGCGCACGTGTGTGTACCTTTGTCTTGACATCACATGATTGTAAATGAGCTTAACTGTTTATAGTCTTCTGTAAAAAATGTCTAACCACAGAATCGATTAACTATTATCTAGGAAAGAGGTGACAGAGGGAGACAAGAAGAGCATCCAACTATAGAAAATCTGCCTCAACAAATTCCATCTGACCCATGTAAGTAATATCAAATAATGACGATGATAATTGTAAGAGTGTTCATTCAGCTATGTAAAATGTCACCTACACCAACTAATTTAGCATTTCTTTTATGCAATTAAAATGTACATTTAGAGCAATGGTCTTTAAAACACAGCACAGTGGCAAGTTGCAAGGACACCTAGATACACCTTGGATTTTTTAAAATACAAGTCTCTAGAAAATCCATATTACGGTTTCAGTATATTAAAAAACATGTTAATCATGCACTGACGTCACTATGTTGATCATAATTTTCTTATATACTCTGATATGACTATATAAAGCTAAGGATTAGGTTTCTGTACATTTTCTTATTTCTGACTTTAAAACTTGGTTTCTTTTATCTTTTACCTTTTACTTGTTTCAGTCATTTGACTGTGGCTATGCTGGGGAACCACCTTGGAGGGGGGTTTAGTTGAACAAATTGATTCCAAGACTTTTTTCTTTTTTAAGCCTAGTACTTATTCTATCGGTCACTTTTGCAAAACTGCTAAGCTATGGGGACTTAAACACATCAACACCAGTTGTTAAACAGTGGCTGGAGGGGGGGGGAGAACACACACATATATATATATATAGTGTGTGTATATGACGGGTTTCTTTCAGCTTCTATCATCCAAATCCACTCACAAGGCTTTGGTCGGCCTGAGGCTATAAGAGAAAACACTTGCCCAAATTGCCATGCAGTGGGACTGAACTCGGAACCATGCAGTTGGGAAGCAAGCTTCATACCACACAACCATACTTGTGCATATGTTTGTTTGACTTTCCATGTGAAGTACACCAGTAATATTTTATTTATTTATCTAACTTCCAGTCTGCCAACATTAAGTCAAAATGATTTGAGAACAACTGATTTAGAGTGTTGATAAATATAACTAAGCAAGATTATTTAGCTTTAGTTAGATTTCATAAACAGATATTAAATAAAAGTTTCAGGGCATCTTTTTACAGTTCTGAATAATTCAAACACCAAAGAAAACAATATATGTTTTGCAATAATGTAGTTCCATGTTCCTATTCCATTGCTTGGCACCAAGAGCAAGTGGCCTTGGAGTAACCAATTCCTTAAGAGTAAAATTTGAAAGGTGGAACCCCATCGCACATGTGTGTGTAATGGTGTAAACTGATACCTCAAAATGAATTACTTTCTAGTATTTGTTTCCTTCATAGAACCTAACTTAAAACAACTGAACTTAACTGTTCAACAAATAAACTTGATAAAATGTGCACCAGACTGAACACTCAGCTCAACAAAACTAAAACCATTGAAGTTTTAAGATAGTTGCTGTCTAATGACTGAAACCAGTAAAAGAATGTAACACATACACAAGTATACAATAAATATTATTTAGCAAAAAAACAATTTTCCATTTTTGGAAGAAGTTTGTTTCATATATTGATCTTAGTTGATCTTGAGCACAAGCTATTTTATATCAGAAAGCCTCTATTTTAATGTTTTACTACTTTGTGTCAAACTCACTGATGATGGTATGATTTCTAACATAGATACAAGACCTCAAATTGAGGTGTGCATGAAGAGGATAGTTAACTAAAATGATTCCATTTTTTGTCTGCTAAATATTTCATCAATCACAAAAAAACGACAATTCAAACTTTGAATGTAAAGTTACATACCTAAATAATGTAAGCACTTTTACAAATACTGTTATTTTTCATTATTTACCACATAAACATGTAACCTCCTCTCACCTCAATACTCAATAAAGAGCTACTGCCAGAAAAGAATTTGACTCTTTCGTCACCAAACCGCCCAAAGCTGCCCGAAAAAAATTTTGGTTCACGTGACCAAGCCGCCCAAAACCGCGCGTAATCACATATTCATATTTAAATGAGATTTTCAGAGCAAATCTCGTTAGTACATTCGTTAAAACACGTGATTATGCTGCGTAAACAGTTCAGCTATAGTTTTGTACAACGATCGACGTGTTATTTTAATTTTGTGAGATTTTTTTCCAAATTTGTTTCTGTTGTGTTTTTAAAATTTGTAATGCTGACAAAAAAATGGATACGAATTTTATTCTGTCAAGCAGCGAGTCAGAATTCGAAGGATTTTCCATTGAAGACCTTGATAAATCTAACTCTGTAACCGAAAAAAAAAAGCACGTGGTATTTGATAATGAATCTGATGTTTCGTTTTCCGAAAGTGAAAGCAGTGAATCCGAGAGCTCCGATGACAGCGATATAGAGAATGAATTGGTACCTGAATGGAGTGAAAATTTTAAAACTGTTTCTTTCGGTGATTTTTCTGAAGAAACTGGACCAAGTCACAGTCTTACCGATGTACCTATTTGAAATGATTACGGCGGAAACAAATCGTTACGCTGAATGTAAACAAAGCGTAAGAAAGGATAGTTTGTGGTTTCCCACAAACTTGAATGAAATTAAGGCATATTTTGCCATAAATATTATTATGGGCATTAGAAAGTTAACCAGAATAACAAATTACTGGAGTAGTGATGAACCCTTTGGAGACGAATATGTCTCAAGTATAATGACGAGGACACGATTTTTGAAATTAACTCAATATCTACATATAAGAGACACGAGCAGTACACCAGTACGTGGAGAACCAGACTTTGATCCCTTATTTAAAATAAGACCCCTCATTGACTCAAAACACATATAAAACGGTTTATAGACAAGGGAGACATTTATCAATTGATGAGGGTATGGTGGGCTATGAAGGCCGTGTGTGTGTTTTCGACAATATATGCCAGGAAAGCCCACAAAACGGGATCAAAGTTTGACTGGGTACTGCTCTGAATTTGAATTTTAGGCACTGTCATGGTATTAGCTGTCAGAATTGAAAGTAGAACTGACAAGGAACGTTACTGCTGGTTTGAGTCGATTCTTTGGCTACTGACTAGCCGGAGCTATCTATCTGTCTGTCTATCTCACTATCTCTCTCTATATATATATCTATCTATCACTCGTTCACCTCTGTTTGTATCCGTAGAATTTATCAAATTAGAAAACGCAAATTTAATATAAAAATATATTTTCTGAAATTGCAAATTATTTAAAATAGAAAAATATAATTTTCAACAGAGAGAATTTATCAAAATAGAAAACAAATGAAGTTTGAAGTTTAAAAATAATAGGATACGTTCCTTGTCAGATTTTTCTACTTTCACTTCTGACAGCTAATACCATGACAGTGCCGAATTTTATACTGGCAAAAGAGACAATTACGTAAGTCAGCATGGTCTAGGGTATGATGTGGTCTGGAATTTATCACTTCCATACCATAACCAGGGCCGTATATTATTTTTTGACCACTTTTTCAGTTTGGTCAAACTTGCGAAGAATTTGGATACTGTGGCAACACATTCAGGTGCTACAAGTGATCGCTAGTAGAAAAGGACTGCCGTTGAATATAAAAAAAAAAGGTGAAATAATTCAACAGCAGAAAGGAAATTTGCTAGTGACCGCATACAGAGATAAGAGGCAGATTAATTTTCTGTCTACCTGTGCACGGTCACATGTGGATGAAAATGGCACGCCATTTGTGAACCTCGATTATAACAGGTACATGGGTGGTGTAGATCGGCTGAATCACATGATGTCTTATTATCCAGTTGACAGACCGGGGAATAAATGGTGGCGATACCTGGTTTGGTATATAGTAAATATGAGTATTACTAATGCATTTATACTATATACCAAATCGGAGCCGGCTCGAAAGCGATGAGACCATCTGCCGTTCCATGCAGATGTAGCAATGCAACTAAGAGCTGGCTATTCCTCAAAAAAATAATAACTGTAGGGAGAAAAAGCAAAGCCTGCCAGAGAGATATCCCTCTGAATTCAGCCGATCTCCATAAATTAGAAAAGAATCGAGGGTCGCAAAAAGCAGTGTCGCGGATGCCTTCATCGAAAAAGGAAAGCTCCTAGTGGAAGGGCTGTTGGAACAACTTTCCAATGTGCATTCTGCAAGGTTGCATTATGTACAGCAGGGTGCTTTACAAGTTTTCATGATAGGAATATTGTTTGATTTGTATATATGTGTGATTTGATTTTATATTTTCAAATTTACTTCGTTTTTATTTTTCTTTATGTGTAATTTTAATTTACCTGTAAGGTGAGTGACGAATTTTGATTAATTTCTTTTGTAAATCATTATTGTATATTTCTGTGTATCTATGTATATGGGAGAGCTTATTTAATCTAGTTGATGGTGTGTGTGTATTTTGTTTTCTAGTTTTCTTCACAAGTCTTTCGTTTTATGGTACACCTGTCTTTTGTGTTTTTAAATTCACCTGATGAATCCAGTAATGTGCACAACTCTTCAATAGTAAAATTTTGTTGTATACCCAATTGAATATTAGCTAATAACCCATTTTCTATAGCGATGTTTGAACAAAAATTTTAATAATTTTATATTTTGTTGAAATTACCTGTAATTAGAGTCACTTTGTGACAAAAATTATGGTATAGAATTGGTTGAGAACCTTTCGTTAAATTATCTTCCAAAAATCACATTAATATGCTGATAAATAAAAAAGTTAGAGTTGTTTAATGAAACCAGACTAAATTTATGATTATGTTAGAAATTAATTGAAACACATAAGGGGTGTATTTTGGTTAGAAATATGGTAACGAAACGGTTGAACAATTTGGGAGTGACAAACAGCACAACCTCAAAATTTTAATATGACAAAAGATAATACCCATCAAAAAATAACTTTTATGATAGTATTTATAAAAGGAAAAGGAGTCATAATAATTATAGTAAATATATAATAGCTATAAAAAAAAACATTAAAATAATAATAAATTTAAAGTATATCAACATTATTTCAAGCAACTAGATTCTTCTGAATTCAGAGAACAGACAAAACCAGAGTGAAACCTAAACCCATCAGCCTATCTGCCATTCTAATTCCTGTCGACTCTCCCAAACACATCCACCGAATTATTTTTTTTTATCATGGCACCTAAGCAACAAAACACTGTTTGGTCATCAAGTTGAAGGAGATATGCTGACCATTACAAGTATTCAACATATTCTGAGAAGCTGGTTCCAGAAACAGGTGACTTATGTAGAGGGGTGTGGTTTATTGTCCATCACAAGTCTTAGACAAACACAAATCATCATAGCGCTTTATCTGTCTAGACCATAGGTTATCAACCATTTTTTATCTATGGTCCCCTTTAATTATCATTTTACTCAGGTGGATCCCCATAGTTATTCAATGTTTAAAAACTAGTTTTACAGAAACTTCTTCCAAAATTCCCATTTTGTTTTTCACACAAACTTGTGTAGGTTGAACTATGTAAAATGTTAGGGAATTAAACCTAGCTATTTCTTGCAATACATACATCTAAAGCAAAATTTTCTTAGGAGTCCTTAAAATGCTACTGTGGAACTCAATTTACTATTTTGTTGTGTGGGACCCCACCAAAAATTATATGGACCCTAGTTGAGAACCACTGATCTAGACTATTTCTAATTTGCTGTAGTACTGCCAAGCCCATGACTTGGAAAGTATCTCTAACACATGATTTGAAAATATTCTAGAGAAGGATGTACAGATTTTATCTTGTTGGTGTTCCAAGTATTATCATTGCATCTTCTCAGCCCATTATTCCTGGGAGGGTTGTAGGGGTAGAGTCCTCAAGTAACTCCTTCTATCAGAAGCAACCATCATAAGACTTTCTGGATAGTCTCCAAAGCACAACAGAGACTATGGACATTATGCAACAATCTCATTCTTGGTCTACCCTTAGGTCTCCTGCAACATCCTAATTACATGTTCATAATACTGAAACTGTGACCTATCAATGTAGAGAAGTAGCAGCTTGAACTGGAGAGACTCCTTGATCTCTGAGCTACACACTGATGAATAATGTTACTTCAGAAACCCTTCAGAGGAACCTCGTTTTAGCTATTTGAATCCATGATTGTACTCTTTCAGGTATTACCCAACAATCATGACCATAAGTGAGGACAGGCACTCTATTAAGCCTCTGTAAAATATGAAAGAGATTCTGTTTCAACAATTATGTGACTAAGTCTATAGAGGACACCAATGAAAGTAAATACATTTTCTGCAATGTGATAATAATTATTATATTTGTTGTTATTTCTAAAATAAACATAAAATAATAAATTTGAGGTTAAATCAAGACCAGTATTTAACTAGTACATATTTTACCCTGGGAAGGATTCGAGCAAAGTGAACTCTAGCAGGATTTGTAAAATACGATAAGGCATTCTGTCTATCATTCTGTTGATTCTGCCATCCTAAAAATAATTATTATAATACTTCTAATGTAGGCACAAGTTTGTGCCCATGTTAAAAATAGTCAGCTTATATTCAGCTCATCTCTCTTTCTTTCTCTCGGTACTGGTTTCCTTTTTTCTTATTATAATAATATTTTTAGTACAACAACCAAGAAAAAAGAAATTATCACAACTTCTACTGAGTCATCAGAACAATTCAGGGATTTATTTTATGAATGTCCCTACAACAAACTACATATTTACATCTATCACATCTGAATTTGTGGTTCTTCAACCTTATGCCAGAAATACTGCAACTTTATATACCATTACTTCTGCTAAGTACATAATACTGTGTTAGTAGTGAAAATGACAATTTTCTTACCAGAAGGGTAATAGTTTAAAAAGGAATATGGTATAATGAATAAGATATTTTAAACTGTTCAACTCATAAAATTACAATATATTGACAATAATTGTTACTTGCTCATTTCCTTAAGATCTTGATTATGTATTGATCTTGTATAGTCAGCAGAGAAGTACCAAACAAGCCCCAAAATGTACAGATTCAACCGGCAGTAACCTCTCCTTCATACATCTAATACCAGAATTATACATGAAAACTACAAATTAATCAAGAAAACTACGCATCCTGTTCATATAGCAGCCAAATTTTCAGCATAGTATCTTACAACTCCTATAAGCTTGAGTAGTATTTTGGACAAAATGCTTAGAGGCATGTCTTCTGGCTCTTTACAACATTGCCCTTCATTCTTTAAGGTTGATAAATTAACGTACAAGTCAAGTACTAGTGTCAATGGTATCGACTAACCTCTCTTTCTCCAAGATTTCACATCTTGTGCTTATATTAGAAACAATTATTGATAAAATTTGCTGGATATCTCTACCCAAAATCAAACCTGATGGAAAAAAAACCTAAGATAAAAGGCATTCAAGCAAAGACTGCTTTGTCTTCTTTGTTTTAGATAATGTATATGGAAAAACCTATCATTTCCTTTTGTAAAATAGTAGAGTGAGATCTGAGAGAGATTTGGCAACTATTTCTAATCAGTCAAGTAACCAGATAGAAGCTTCTACAACAGCTTTACCATTGGTCTCCTTAATTGTGTGTTAAAAACAACAAAACATCTTATACACCTAAGCTATATTTATTACCAATCTGTATTGCTTGTGTTGTGTAGTTATAAATCATGGGCATTACTTGAAAGAAATATTTATATGTATTTGAATATAAAGTCACTTATTTAAGAAACTTGACATTTGACCAAATCTTATAAAAGAGAAACTGATCTCTGTCTATCTGTCTCAACACTTTTGGAGAGAAAAGGGGAGGAATCAAAAAAGGAGATAACTCCTATCACAACATATATTTAAGGTGAGGAGAAAAGTTGTTGAGAGTCCAAGAAAGATGGATAGTAACCAACAAGTTTTGACTAAAAGTGCAAGTCTGTCAACAAAACACCACACAGACTTTAAAAAAATAACTATTGGGAGATGGAATATATATATATATAAATTTTAAATATTAATTTTTTACCAGTGGCTAGCGTGGGTAAAAATGTCCGTAGACTGCAAATATTATTATATGTGTGTATAAGCGTTATACACTGAGGGAAAGCCACTAAGTGATTTTCCATCACGCTAGAAATGGGAGTTAAATTCCAAACCATGAAAAAGCTATTCTTATTTTGGCTTGTTGAATGTAGACAGGCAGGACAATTTGAGAGAATTCAAAAATGATTAGTCATTCCCGTACATCAAAGTTTTGTCCTTAACGATCAAATACATTAATGAATTATAATTACATATAGTTATGTTTTGGGTTGTTTGTGTATCTCTCTCTCTCTCTCTCTGTTTCAAGATCTAGACAATGCAAAAGACTTTCACTATAATGACTTGTTTGTTGAGAGAGAAATATAGTGAAAGAGCATATGAAAGATAGAATTAACATTTGTTTCAAGAAAATAAACAAAAAACAGGTTGCTGTTGAGCATATCAATGTGATCATTGTAGTAGGCTTCTGCTGAAGGGATCTATTTCATTGTGACTAGGTCATAATCCGGCAGCACAGCGACAGATAACGACTAGTCTAAATTAATTCACACTGAATCAAATGAATAATTCAAAGTTGTCATGGAAACTATTTATTCATCTCTATCCACATTAATGGATAATATACAAAAGTGCATCAAAAATACTTCACTGAAATGATCCAATGTGACAAATATAATTGTTAATATAAAAAGATCGTGGTTATCTGTAAATCTGACATATATATGGTAGACAAGGAAGGGAATCACACATGGTTAATGCCTAACAAAGAGGGTGGATCAGAAAGGGCAATCTAAGATCATTCCCTGCCTAACAGATTCATGACTACAATATGCTAAACAGTTTAAAAGCTTGCTGATAGACTAGAGTAAACCAATCCAAATTTAACTCTTTTGTTACCATACTTCTGCTGAAATATACTGCCTTTGCTTTAATTAGTTTTGAAAATAATTCGAGAATTTAGTAAATTAACTTTGTGGTTATTAAGCTGGTGTTTGGAACAAAAAATTTTGATGGGCTATTTTTAGATCACTTTAAAACAAGAAGTTTGTATCATAGATACCAGAGGCAGTCTCAGGTAGGTTGGTATCAAAAGTTATAAGAGAAATGACAATTCAGTCACAGACTGAAAAATTCATGTGTAGTTCCTATGTAATGTGTTATTTAGATAACTTAGGTAAGCAATTAGATTATTTACATTCATAAGTTCTAATTCTAGAAATGGAAGTAGAGACAGTTGCCTCTTAGAAGATCATCAGCATATACATGATTACAAAATAATGCTAACTTTTAGAGAGCCTGAAGAGTTACCTATAGAATATCCTTTAGAATGATATATAAATAAAGCTTCTTGTGTTTTCCAAGAAATGCAATGAAATGCTCGCTGTTAACTTAAGAATGAAAGGCAAACTTGATCTTGGTGAGAGTTGAATGCAGAATGTAAAGGACTGGAAGAAATACTGCAAGCAAATATCTAAAAACAATGTTTGAGATGATGTTGGAAGCAGGTAACTAATATTAGAAAGGAGGCATGACTAGCCAAATTGGTGGATGAGTGAGGATGATTAAGGTGTGATGGTGATTCAGTAGAATAATGCACCCAATAAAATTTAATTAAAAATTTCAGGAAGGAGAAAAATTCATCTGATACCAAAAATGAAAACATTTAAAGCTGGGCAACCTGCATTGCAGGTTACCCAGCTAGGAGGGCTAACTCAAATAAAAACTGACAAGGACTGGAAGAGATTTTTTAGGCCATCTTGCAGGGAACAATGTCTAGTACAAGTGGCACAAGAAAATTCACCCCATACACTCAATAAAGTGGTTGACAACAAGATGGACATTTAGTTGTAGTATGAAATTGAAATGTATGAGAGAAATATGGATTCTGCAAATTACACTTTTAGGTAGGCAGTATCTCTGAATAAGAGATGATACAAGTAGACAGAAATCCTCAGTCCTCCGCTAGTGATAATGCCATGATAAAATGTATTTAATGCATGCACAACATTAGCCAATTTTGTATGTTGCAGTGTGAACAGAATGACATAGATGGTGATGACCTGTTGAAACTATACCAATATATATATATATATATAAAAAAAACACAAGGTGATAATGATGGTGTCAGCTTTCATTTCAACATCGATATATATATACAAAGGGGGTACCCAAAAGAAACCAGAATTTTGCAATGTTATTTTATTCACTTAATTTTATATGTTTACACTTTTATCGCCTTCAAAGTATTCTCCATTTAAAGCAATACATTGGTCCAGATGCGTTTTCCACTGTTCAAAGCAGTGCTGGAACTCTTGTGAAGTGATGCCTTTTAACATGTTTTTTTTTTCTTCATCTCTTTCACATTTGCAAATTTTGTAGCACCAGCTTTTGTCACCAGTGATGACCTTCAAAAAAAGGTCTAAGATCAACTTCCAACTGTTCTTTTCAGTTCATGACATGCATTTAGTCATGACTACTTTTTATCTTCCATGAGCAAGCAAGGTACAAATTTTGCTGCAACTCTTTTCATTCACAATTCCTCGCTCAAAATTCATTGGCAGGAGCTCCAGGACATACCAATCATATCAACAAGTTTGTCAATTGTTCAGTGATGGTCTTCCAAGATCAGCTCATGAATTTTCATGATATTTTCATTCATTCAGGAGGTTGATGGTCATCCTGAATGAGGTTGGTCTTCAAGCGACAGGTGACCATTCCTCAAGCGTGAAAACCACTCATAAACCTGTGTTTTGCTCATAACAGCATCCTTGTAAGCTGTTTGAAGCATGACAACTGTTTTGGCCAGTTTTCCCCAGAAGAAAACAAAATTTCACAGAAGCATGCTGTTCCTTCATTTCAACCATTGCAAAAATTAACAAACAGGGGAGAAGGACTGCAACACAAAGATGCACCACATAGCAGTACGACTCCACCCAATGCTGCCAGTCAACAGATTGATGCTTGAGGGTTGCATCAAGTGGCTTCTAGTGGCAGAAGCCTGAACTATAATGGGCTTATCCCACAGAGAATGTTTGCAGTAACTTATGGGTACCTCTTTGTATATCCATTTGTCTAAAAAAGTTGAAGTTTTTTCTCTTATTGTAATAAGTTAGTCATTTCTTCTGCTAACTATTCAACTGGTAAAATATATATAACAGGTATTCTCCAACTAGTCAGAGTGAAGTAAATAAGAAACCAGAAAAAAGAGAAACTAGTGATGGTCTGCATTGGCAACAATCATTTAACAAAGTTCATAAATCTGGATACATTTATAAGCCATAGGGGAACAAGAATATTGAGATTTCAAGCAAAGCTCTTCACTTAAGAGAAAATTTTAGAAAATGTTTATTGTAGCATTGAGAGAAAAGTACATCGCAATTGTTGTGACATTTGAACTCACTGCCCAAAGTAAAATATAATGGTAATACTGATTCTAATGATGATAGAAATAAAATGGCATATATATGACAATCAATGAGTTACTGAAAAAGAATATATTAAAAAACATAGGCCAATGAATAAAAATTAGTCTAGTTATGACAGCAGCCATGATATTCTTTCTATTGTTCAGCTTTCTAATTTCACTAATCCAGTTTAACTATTGTAATAATCCCAGTAATTAAATATTCAGTATTTGAAGTGCACTAGAGAGCAGATGTAAACTGTTAATTAGGTGGCCAAAGTATCAGTGGTGGAGTCAGCGCCAAAGAACTGACAATGATACCTGTGTTAGATGCTCTGTCAATAAGTTTGTTGAACTCTAATTGAGGAGATTGGAGATAGCCTGGCTACTTATCATGAAATACAAGTCTTCTATTATTTTACTTACTCCAATCATTAACCCATAGTAATGCTGGGGTATTTCCCTCTAGAATATTGCTGGTTGTATCAAGTCCAATACTTATTTTATCAACCCATTGATCCACCCACATGTCCAAAGAGTGAAAAACAACATTGATCTGGATAGGATTTCAACTGCATGTTGCGTTCTTGAGCAAGACACTTTATTTCACATTGCTCCAGTTAACTCAGCTGTAGAAATGAGTTGCGACATCACTGGTACCAAGTTGTATCGGTCTTTGCCTTTCCCTTGGATAACATCAGTGGTGTGGAGAGGGCAAGCTGGTATGCATGGGCGACTGCTGGCCTTCCATAAACAACCTTGCCCAGACTTGTGCCTTGGAGGGTAACTTTGTAGGTGCAATCCCATGGTCATTCATGACCAAAGGGGGTCTCCTCCTTATATATATATATAATTATGGATTAACTAGAGAAGAAATTTTAGGTGTGGAAGCAAGGTCTGGAATCAAAGGGCCTTACAGTTAATTTAACAAAGGCCAAAGTCTTAGTTAGTAGGAAAACAGACAAATCACAAATCTCTTCAGAGAGATGGCTCTACTTGATACATAGAAAAAGTGTAGGTAGAAACTCAATAAGGTGTACCCAGTACAAGCTATGGACACATAAGAGGAGCAGCAGTATCAGAAGAAGGTTAACAGAGAAAGTAGGCTTTGTGTGTGTGACAGATGTGTAGGTACAATAACCACTAAGAACGTACAGAAAATAGACTGTTAAATGCTTGGGGTGATACTAGCTTCTATTACCTAGGTGACCAAATCAGCAGTAGAGGGGGATGCTCTGAGAGTGTAGCTGCTAGAATAAGAATGGGCTGAGCAAAGTTCAAAGAGCTTCTACCTTTGTTGGTAACAAAGGGTCTCTCCCTCAGAGTGAAAGGTAAAGTGTATGATGCCTGTGTGAACAGCCATGCTACATGGACTGTGACTGCAGAGGACATGCAATAGTTTGAAAGAAATGAAGCTAGTATACTTCACTGGATGTGCAATGTCAGTGTGCAGATACAAAAGAGTCTAAGTGTCTTAAGAGAAAAATTGGGTACAAGAGGCATCAGATGTAGTGTGCAAGAGAGAAGACTGCACTGGTATGGCCATGTGATACATATGAACAAGGACAACTGTGCAAAGAAGTGCTGATCTGTAACTGTGGAGGGAGCCTGTGAAAGAGGTAGATGCAGGAAAACACGGGATGAGGAGGTGAAATATGATCTTTGGAAGTTTAGTTTCATGGAAGTGATGACAAGTGACTGAGACTTTTGGCAATTTGCTGTGCTTGAGATGACATGTTAAGCTAAGTGAAATTGTAGTCGTGATTAGTGCTATGTGAAGGGCACTTGTGCCAGTGACACATAAAAGTGGTTGACATTAGGAAGGGCATCCAACTGTAGAAACCAGGCCAAAACAGACTGAAGCCTGGTACAGCTCTCTGGCTCACAAACCCCAGTCAAGCCATCATACTCATGCCAGCATGGAAAACAGATGCTAAATGATGATATACACACACACACAATGGGAGAAATTTAATAGAAAATGCGAGTGACATTATACTTCAGTGTAAAAAAAGATAAGAGAATAAAATATATTACAGGTTTTAAGGTACAAATGTATGGGCCACATTATATTAGTAAATGCACGAATTGCATTCTACTAAAACATGCTAATAGGAAATGGCATAAACATCTAGAGATTGAGGTGTTCTAAAAATGTCAATGGACTTAGAAACATTACACAGGTCTACAGAATTTGGGGATGGAAATGTTTCTGTTGAATAGACGAGTGTTTTTCAAGCACTTTTCACAATCATTGGGGCGCAAAGCACTTCTCGTGAACTCAGTTCATGAGATGGTTGTGATTTATAAACAGTTTTGAGCAGGAACTGGAAAAAGAAGAATGAACACTCAATGCGCATTTGCACATTGAATTCATAAAATGGAAGAGAAGAATAAAAATGATATGTGCATGTCAAAATAAAACAGAAGAGAAAAATAAAAACACAATGTCAGAATGCTATATCAAACAAGACATATGATGGTTTTTGTGCCATTTCTGACACCATTATCACACAGCTTTGCTGCAATTTTCTTGTTTTGAGTTGAGTACAGATTTTAGTTTTTACCAATCATGTCAGGATCTTTGGCAACAAGCAATCAAGTACAATCAAACTGGGATGCAAAATGAGCATCAAGATATATTTTTTGTTCAGCCATTTGGATCAATTTCCACAGGATTTGGGAGACACCATTGAGAAAATTCTACCAAGAAATGAAGGCAATAGAAGAGCAATATCAAGGGAGATGGGATGTGGATGTGATGGCTGATTACTATTGAAATATAAAAATGGACTGCATAATGTTAAAACATTCAAGGATGTCTAAGAAACAGAGATTTATTCCTTCATAATGACATTTGACATTTTTAAGGGATATGTCACAGGCATAGTTTGCAGATTTTGTTGTGTTTAAAATTTTCTACCAATAAAATAGAATGACCCTAGGCCTCCTTTTGTATTTTCTCTATCATAGGCAAAAAACATCTCTATTTCTGGCCGAAATCTTATTACAATTAAACTATCTATGTACAAAATCAATAATATTCATAACTTTACTATACTTTATGCAAGGGAAGGGTAATAATGAAGCATTTTTCACATTTTGGCTCACTGCTCCAAAATTAAAATCAGAATATAAAATCAACGAAAACTATGTTTTTTGTGAAAAATCATGGTAGTGTGGATACAAAGATCCTGGCATGATTGGTGAAAACAAGTAGCATATCTGGATTCAGCTTGAAAAAATGCTTCAGAAACACTTGTCTAATCAACAGAAAAATTTCCTTCCTCAAATTTTGTAGACCAATAATTATTGTTCCAAACAGAAAACAAAGGACTAATAAGGAAATATAAAAATCATTAACAGAAAATGTTTAAATATAATTATTACTTGGATTGGTAGTTATCTGTCAGATCACATTATCACAGTGTATGCTGATGGAACTTTCTCTGACCATATATTAACTCAAGTATGTGCAAAGGTGGCTTTGTCCTTGCCATGCTTTCTCCTATTCATGAATGGCCTATTTTCTCTCTCCAAAACCCCCTAGTCATACACAGATGATACCACCCTTCATTCTTCATTAACCTCTTACACCTATGCATCATCCACATCTAACCTAGATCTCCAACCAATATTGCACCGATTTCGTAAGCAGTGACCTGAAAAACATCCTCCAATGAAGTGATGTCAATACTGTCTCCATCAACAGCACAAAGACACAATCACTACTCCTATAAAGAACACACACCACCCTCTCTAAACATAAAACAGTATGCAACTAAAACCCACTAGGTCACTATCTATATATATAAAAATGAGAATGTGTGTCTGTCTGTCTGTGTGTGTGTGTGAATCCCTAAAACTCGAGAACTACGCAACCAATTTCATTCAAATTTTACACATGCCTTACTTAGGGTTCCAGTTGTGTTTTAGTCAAAAAAAATTTTTAACTTCTTGCAGAGTTCGAGCACACGGCAACATAATATCTCCTCCACTATTTAAGTATTACGTGTCAAAAGTGAAACAAAAACACTCATGTCAAATACTTTCACTTTAAAAATGAAACTATTCCACTAACTGAAACAATCACATTTCGATACTGTAGTGACAGATACTTTCACAGAGAGAGAAAGAGAGAGACAGAAAGAGAGAGAGAGATGTATATGTATACATATACATGTATATGTACACCATTTCGATACTGTAATGACAGATACTTTCAGAGAGAGAAAGAGAGAGAGAGAGAAAGAAAGAGAGAGATGTATATGTATACATATAGATGTACACGTATATGTATATATATATAGATCTATACATACATGTATATGTATACATATGTGTAGATGTATATATATGTATATAGATGTACATGTAATATGTACACATATATACATATATACATGCATACAGATATCTATACATATATACACCCATCACACACACATACACATGCACACAAACACACACATTAGTCATTTGTTTTCTTATCCAAAAGTACTGAATGGATTTTTATGAAATTTGGAAATTATATTCTTTGCATAAAGGCCATAACTCCCATGAAAATTCATATATTTTTGATGTTGATGAAATTTTAACCCGAACATAACAGATGAGCATTATTTAGAAAATGATGTCACACGTTATCGAGGCTACCATTCTTTCTGGATGTGCAAAAGGGGATGACGTCTTTATTCCAAGAATTCCTCTTACTCCATCAGGAGCAGACATTCCTTTTACATTCAGAAGACTACAATTCCCCCTTCGTGTGACTTTTGCCATGTCCATAAACAAATATCAGGGTCAAACACTGTCTGTAGCTGGTCTTCTCTTGGAAGAGCCCTGCTTCTCACATGGACAACTGTATGTTGGCTGCTCAAGAGTGGGCAGCAACAAAAAACCTATTTGTATATGCTCCACAAGGGAAAACAAGGAACATAGTTTACAATGAGGTGTTATAATCACAACAGCAAGAAAGTATGTACATGATCACCTTCTTTTACGAAACTTCATTGACTTTCATATATTTATATTGATATACATATATATACATGTGTTTGGGTGCGTGTGTGTATATACATCTCTATATATAAAGATGATGCGTAGTCTAGACGGCGTTTTTAGATTTCATTATTCTCTTTAACCCGGGCAACGCCGGGTATTTCTGCTAGTAAATGCTAAGCCTTATCCTCAGTGAGGAGTTATCCAGGAAAACACAACATAGTAAAGACTATCCTTCTTTTTTAAAACCAGAAAATACTTCAGACTCCATCAACTAATTCTCTACAAAGCTAAAGTGTAACTCACAATAGAGTACTGTTCACACAAGTATCACAAACACTATCCAACTTCTAGTCCACAAATGTGCTGACTCTTTTCTGCATTTTCAACCACAGCTTCAATGGCTTCTACTTGAAGCAAGCTGATCTTGGGCTATTACTACTCAGACATTCCTGATTCAGTCACCTCTTCTCCAACTGTCATCCTTATTGTTTCAACCTACTGAAGCTTCACACATATAATATGCCCAGCCCGTCTTCTCCAAAACATCAACACACACAACCACACAAGTTGCTGCATTGCTTCTCTCTACCAAATTTCATTCGCTGTGTTTTGGTCAACCTACCTTATGCTAGAAGACATTTGCTGAAAGTTCAGCACAATAGGATCAAATCCAGAACTATATATTTGCAAAGTGTACCTCTTAATCATATGGACATGTATCTGTTATAGGCATAAATTTTATAAAGTTGTCAATGGGTTGTTGAGATGAAAAATCAAACCTTGTTAGCAACATTGGAAGTAAGAACTGATCGGTACCAGTAAGTTCATCAATCAAGCATCAATAGTATTATTCCCTTCTTACCAACAAAATCATGAAACATCACATACGAAGATCTGATGTTCTTTAATGACTAAAGAACACAAGAAGAGCTAATCCTGAAAGTAAAGTGATGTACAAGCACACTTAAAACACCCACTTGCACCACAATCTGTCAACACAAAGAAATATACTATAGGTTATACCAGTAATGTCTGCATTCTCAATCTCGATTATTTTCAAAATTAATTGAAACACCAATCTACCAATGATAACTGCTGAGAAGAGGAAACTATCATGTTCTGAGTCCACCTTACTCATCTCTCCTGTGGCCACCAGTGGCATACAAGGAAAGTCGAACATGAGTATCACATGGCACTCTATATGTGATAAGCCATTGCTGTCTGATGTGTAGTAAGATCCTCTGTTCAACACAGACATACTAATATCTGGGACAGTGGATCTGTGGATCACACCTGCCATTTGACTGGTTTTTTTTTATGTCTATAGATCCACCCGTAGTAAAAGACCTTGTTTATAACAATGACAACTAAGGCTTCATTAAGATTTTGTCAGAAAACGATGTAAATTGAGGTGTTAGAGTGGAACATTTTCAAAAGCCAGATCAAAATTAGATGTCATGTGATTTATGTAGTAAATAAACAATATTATACTACAGTTTAAATGAAATTCAGCAAAGCTAAGTGAAGTTGACTGTGGTAGAAATGGTGGTGTTGAGTAGGCTTGAACAGCTCATCAGTACTTAATTTATTTGGGGAACATACTAGACACTCCATTAAGTAATGCCAGCTGTGTGAATAATACTATGGTAGTCAGAGTGTAGAGAACCTGCAAAGGTCATGGGAACAATCCCATCCTTCTGACTAAAACCATAAAAAAAACTTTTGCAGTTTACTTTGTTCAGAGACGTTCCAAGGCATTAGTAATGTTACCGGCAGGGATGAATAAGATATACTTGAGTGGTAAATGTTAGATTTTATTTTTAATCTACTAGGATTTACTTGATACAGTGGTAGGAAAATTAGTACAGAATTTGGCCTTTATGTGCCAATTGATGTAGCAATTATTTTACTATGACTATGCACTTTGTAGATCTTATACTCACTAATAATATCAGCTTTTACCTTTGAAGTTTAAATATAATCACTTTTATATGCACTGGTCAGCTCAAACCCAAATAGAAGCCAATCTACATGAAATAAGTAAAAGATGTAGATATTTGAACTGGTTGATCTCTCTGAGAACTGCTTATATCACCTGTTAGTATGGTATTAGCAACTCACTACAGCATTGCCACCCTAAACATGGAATCGTATTTACAGTAGAAAAGATGAGGAGCTATAAAGTAATTGACAGAAAAACGAAGATGAAGTGCTCAAATATCAAACACTTTCACTGTCAATGAGCTGAACTTAGGCACCACTTAATATCTTTAAACAATGGAGATCTTCCAGACTAAGTTTTCTATTCAAAGAGAAGAATGTAGCATACCAGTAACTAAAATGCACAGCTCTTTGTACACAATCTCAGAAATCTTCGAAGTTAACGACTAGATGTCAGTTTTGCAAAATTAACACAAAGTTAATTTCTCAATCATATTAGTTGTAGGATTGTAAAGCTCAAACAAAATCATCCACCTCCACAGCTAAATGTCATTGGCAGCAATAATTTGTTTCTGTTTGTTTAGAATTACTATAACTTCAGTTTTGGTTACTTTAGAGATTAATATAAAATTTCATGGAACTTTGGTAGTCAATGCATTCATAGTGAAAGTGAAAGCTAACTTCCATTGGGCATTTTTGTAGAGCGTAATTGATTGCCAAGATCTCAATGGAAACCTCCATTGGGTTCATCATTATCATCCTTTAATGTCCATTTTCCATTGGATGGGTTGACCAGAGCTGGGAAGCCAGAGTGCTTGGTTTCTACAGATGGATGCCCTTCCTAACACCAACCACTTTACAGTGTGTGCTGAGTACTTTTAACATGCCAACAGCATGAGCACTTGCACGTGGCACTGGCATGAGTGCCTTTTACAAAGCACCAGCATAGGACTCTTGCAGGCCAAGCCTTTTTGAATACAGCAAGTTACCAGGTATCTCAGTCCTTTATCATCTTGCCCGAAAGGGTCGGTTATCCTGAAGTCATCCTTCAGTATTTTGTCCCATGTCTTCCTGGGTCTCCCTCTTCTGTGAGTTCCATTCACTTTGAGAGATCGGCATTTCTTTATGGAGCTGTCAGCATCCATCTACACCTCATGACCAAAGCAATGCAGTCATCTCTCTTGCATACTGCATCTAATTCCCCTTAAATTAATAAACATCAGATTATGTATAAGAAACAACATTTTCAAAATGTCATTATCCCAGGTTGTGTGAAATTAGATACATGAAAACTGTACCTGATTCTGTCTGAGAATTATGATATGGATGTGCATGCCTGTGGAATATTCAGACAGTTACATGTTAATTCAATGAACAGGTAGTTCAGTTGATCAAACAACTGAATACTCATCATCAACATAACTGAGATCCATTTTTATCTTGGGTTGTGCCTGTATGAGTGGTCTTGCTTGTAACATCCATCATCAACATTTTACATCTGCTTTTTTGTGCTAGCATGGGTTGAATGGGTCATTACAGTTTGAGGGAGTTCTTATTCAGAGTTACAAACCTCGTAGATAGGTGAAGGACCCCTTCTAAGAGAGCAATATCATAAGCAAAATGGAAAGCAGAGATGTCAAAAAAGATCATTGATCTACATTAAATGATCTTATAATAAGACCATCTCCACACAATCATCTTAAATGTCTTATATATTAATTCATTTAATATAAAAGATAGGAAATATTAAAAAGAAATTGAACAAAAGTAAAAATAAGTCATATACACAATAAATAAAAGACTGAAAATGTGAAGCTGTACCACTCCCAATTCTGAAAGCTGTTCCAAGAAAAATGTTATAAAACTTGCTAACTAGAGTAAGAAGACAGAGGAAAACTTGAGAATTTGGGTAAATGCAGGAGATCTTAAACTGGTTATGATAGAATATATGTTACAAATGAATATACTAACATTATTGATGGGATTGACAAAACAGAGTAAACCAGCTAGACAAAGAAGCATCTGAGAACTAATACATACATATATACATTATAAATAACTGTTGGTAAAAACATAATGTTAGACTAGCCAAAAAGAAATATTTTGAAACAACTGGTTTTCTATAGAAAATTGTATCAGCATATGTCAGTACATACACATCACTATATATTGCCATATAACAGTAAAAATAGACTAAATATAAAAGCTATATCAATACAACAGAAACCATCATATGATTATAAAAAGAAATAAACACTATTTAATACTTAACCACCTGAAATGGTTTGTGGTCACACTATGAAACAAATATTCTATTTTAAGTTATATAGAACCTATGGTTGTATTACAAAATAACTTCAAAAGATAGTTTACATATTTTTCTAAACACCCTCAAAAAACTTGATTATTTGCAAGACCCTGTTCAGATCACTTTCACTCAGTAAAATAAATGTATATCTGCAGAAATTTACTGAATAAAACGCTTAAGAATGTGACCTTATTCTCTTTATACCATTATCATTTGGCACTTTTTAATACAAGATTCATGATCACTGCTTATAATGATAACAGAGAAAAGACATTTTCATAAAATCTAAAAGTACAGGGAAGCTGTTGTGAAATGACACATCAGGGAAAGAAACAAAATTTAGGTCAACTACATTCTGAAATGCTTATAAGTGTAATATTATACACACATTCCCACCAAAACCATAATAGAAATCCTTATAATCTCCACAAAGTTGAACTGGATCCAATTATACAAATGTGAGACAATTTGTAAGCCACTAGATACTTTATTTTGTTCTGCACTCCATTCTTATTAAAAAGATCTAACATGTATTTTGGGAAGAAAACCATATTCCTCATTATCATCAAAATGGTTTTAATTTTTTTTTAATAGCTTTGTCAGGAGAAGGGCAGTGATCATAACCTTTTCCAAGGTCTCCAAGGCTGGTGGGAAAAAGATCTTGATAACCTCTAGATCAGAGACCAATTCTGAACAGAACAGAGTGGACTCCAATGAAGGTACTAAAGGGTCAGATAGTGGTGTCAATCCAACAATGGATTAAGTATATCACCCACCAAAGCTATAGTATATCAAGATTTGTTAGGTATCATCATCATTTAACATCCATTTTCCATCTGACATAGGTTGGACAGTTGACAGGAAATGGTAATGCCAGGGGCCAAACCAGGTTCAATAGTCTGTTTTGACTTGGTTTCTATGGTTGGATGCCTTTCCTAATGCCAACCACTCCACAGAGTGTACTAGATGCCTTTTATGTGGCACCATCACAGGTGCTTTTTAAGTGGCACCAGGCAACTCTGAGATATTGATCAATTAATGAAAGAAATTCCAACAGATTTGTACATACAATGTGAAAGGATGACTATGCTGAGTAAAAAAAAATCAATACAAGCTGAGGAAAGTTACCCACTGTAAAGGAAGACATGAAATATATTTAGATTTCATCTGAGAATGTTAGGTGTCACACATTAAGATACTTGGTGAAACGCTGCATTGTTGACTCATGTGATATATATTATACATAGAAAGTTGTAAAGAAAACTGAATGCACTCAAGAAATATTCAATATATGTGTTGAAGAGACCTAATGTCATATCCTTCAATGGGTTTAAATGCAAGGGTTGCACACTAGAGCTTCAACACAACTCTTGTTTCTCCTTAGTCTTGCTCCACTATCAATTCCAAGCACCTTTTGTACCTTTTATGTTGGAGTGCTACACAAATAGTCAGGCAACTAACACTGGAGTTGTTTCCCTTGTTAGCGCAACATCTAAGGTCAGAGGTATTCCAGTTGTAGCCATTCTTTTTTAAGGACATCCAGGACTACATTATTCAATGAGTCCTTTCAGTTTTTAAGATAGAAGAGTGTGATTTAAGGGAGATATGATTGCTATTTGTAACAGGTTGAGTGGCATTATAGGGACTCCCTTGATACTTTTTTTAATAGACTAGCACAATGCTCCCATAGTATATTTGGTCTTGTAATCACATATAACCACTATACATCATCATCGTTTAACGTCCGCTTTCCATGCTAGCATGGGTTGGACAATTTGACTGAGGACTGGCAAGGTAGAAGGCTGCACCAGGCTCCAATCTGATCTGGCAGAGTTTCTACAGCTGGATGCCCTTCCTAACGCCAACCACTCCGAGAGTGTAGTGGGTGCTTTTATGTGCCACCAGCACGAGGGCCAGTCACACGGTACTGGCAACGGCCACGCTTAAAAAGGTGCTTCTTACATGCCACCTACAAGGGAACCAGTCCAGCGGCACTGGCAACGACCTTGCTTGAATGATTTTCTAACATGCCACCACCACAAGTGCTAGAAGGCGACGCTGGTAACGATTACACTTAAATGGTGCTATTTACAGGCCACTAGCACGGAAGCCAGACAGCTGCTCTGGCAATGAACATGCTCGGACAGTGCTATTAGTGCTCCACTGGCACAGGTGCCAGTCATTGAATATGGTTCAGATTCTGTAAAATTGTAGTCAGTCACTCATAAAATTGTAGAGTGTCTTAGATGGGTGCTAACTTTAAATTGATATGAATTTCAACATATTTCCATTGAAAGTTTTTTACAGTTAACATTATAGGGATTCCTTTAAAAAAATAAAAAAACAAAGGAAAAAGAATTACTATTATTCAAACTAATGAAAAAAATACTAGTTATTTACCAGCAGAATAAAGACATTGTCTCCAAGCATCAGATTTTCATAATGTAGAGGCATTTCAGGTCTATGACCAACAGACCAGGCTCAATAATCTAACTAAACAATTAGTGTCAATGATTTATAAATGAAAAATAAAATTGCATTATTTTATATTTTTCTGACAAACTTCATATTAATATCCTTCTGCTCTTACTAAAGAGAACTCTGTACCAATTTTGCAGGAGGATGAAGCACTGGAGGTTACCAATGCGTTGAACAAAGCACTCCACTTCACCATTGGCTGCACCAATCTCATTGTTGCAGTTGACCACAAACCTCTCTTGAAAGTATTTGGTAATTGCTGCCTGGATGATATCCCGAGATTGCACAACCCGAAAGAAAAAACTCTACAGTATAACTTCAGCATCATTTATGTACCAGGTGCTCACCATGCAGCAGCCAACACTGTTGGGAAGCCCACACCACCAGACCTCCCAGACGATGTTGCCGCCATGACCCATCCAACTGAGCCACTCAGCCATCTGTCTCTGTCAGAGTCTTTCCTAGCAACCATATGCTCTACCGGAGATGACAACACTACGACATTCTCTCCCAGCGACTACATTTCACTGGTTACGGAGATCGTCCAATGTCACATGGAACATGGTCCACACTGTTACCACCAGCAACCCAAGCTGATGGACACAATCACAGAGGACCATTCCAAAGTCCCCCCAGAGCTGTAGCAGTACTACCAGTTTTTGTAATGAACTCGCCAGCTTCAATGGAGTTATCCTGTATTGTGATAGGATCGTCATAGCTACCTCCCTTTGCATGCAGGTCCTTTAGGCATTACACTCAGTGCATCAGGGCGTAACACAAATATGTTCCAGAGCAAAGACATCCTTCTTCTAGCCAGGCATGACTCCAGCCATTATTGAAATGTGGGAATGCTGCTCAGCCTGCAACCGAATGGCACTCTCCCCATGCCTCCAATGAACCCTGCCTACCCATTCCAAAGCCTGGTTGCCGATTACTTCCAGTACCATGGCCACCACTACCTCATAGCTGTGGACAGATACAGTAAATGGCCCATCGTGGAGAAAGCACTGAATGGTGCAGTGGGACTTATTGCTGCCCAACGCTGCATCTTTGTGACATGGCACCAGCTATGAGCTGACATCAGATGGAAGTTTACTTCTCACCAAATAGTCATCTTTGTCCATAATTAGGAAGTGCAACACAGAATTACCTCTGTTGCATTTCCCTGTGGCAAGTGCTGCACCAAAATCAGTGTCAAGACAATAAAGTGCCTCATTACAGACAACACTGATGCCAATGGCTTCCTCAACACTGACAGTTTCCAGTGCACAATGCTACAATACAGAAATATACCTGATCGAGACACACTTGTCCTCAGCCATATGCATCTTTGGCCACCCAATATGAGTCTTTATTCCCATCCATCCCAGCAAGTACCAGTCACACTTCACATGGTGTGAGACTATGACTTCTCACGAAGAAGCCTTGTGTAACCACCACATGTGTGCTACTGAATGGTTATCAGAACACACATGCCCACTTCCACTACTGACTGCTGGAGACTATATCCAAATCCAGAATCAAGTTGGACCTAATCCTACAAAATGGGAAAAAACTGGGGTCATCGTAGAGGTATGCCAGTTCGATCGGTACGTAGTGAGAGTGGATGACTGAGGCTGAGTCACTCTGCCCAAGAGAAAATTCCTCTGAAAGTATCTACCAGTAGTTCCTCATGCACCACCACTCATGGTCCCTGGACCACCTGCATTCCTGATGCCAAAACCAATGATGAGACTACCTTTTCAACCCAATTTAACAGCAATTCCTGCGGCTACACCACCCATGCCTCAGGCCTACCCAACACACCCATTTCCCGACACCAAGACCACCACAACTGGGAACCCATTTTCACCACCTACCCCTAGAGCCATGTCAACTTCTCCTACCTTCACTACCTCAGGATGTGCCACCAATGGCAGTACCCCAAGAACCCTTCAGGCCTTATGCCCACACAACACCCCTGGCCTCCAAGAGTAGCCCTTGCCTGATGTAGCTGATCCTCCATCTAGCAATCACCGTGTTCATCGCTCCGCCAGACTGGCAAAAACTGACACAAAAGCCTGATGCACTAACTGACACATTGCCCCTAGATCGTCACACCATCAATATTAATTAACTGTTTCTCACATTAATTATCCCATTTTCTCTAACCATTTACTACATATTATCAGTCTTCTTTGCTTCCCTCCAAAGACTTGAGGAGGGCATAGAGGATTATAACTAAACACATATATATCATTTATTACATTACATTCAATTTGCTGTACATTATTTATTTTATTATCCATCATCTTTTCTTTCACATTTCAGGTATACTGAAGACCCTTTTTGTCATTGCTTCAATCTATGTAAATAAAGTGTTGGTGAAAGCAAAGAGTTGTCAGACTTAGTCTTGGTCACTTTTCATTGCCTCTGTGAGGCCCAACATTCAAAGATCATGCTTCACCACCTTGTTCTATATCTTCCTTGGTCTACCTCTTTCATAAGTTTCCTCCACAGTTACAGATCAGCACTTTTTTGCACAGCTGTCTTCATCCATACCAGTGCAGTTGTCTCTCTTGCACACATCCAATGCCACTTATGCCCAACTTTTATCTTGAGATGCTTACACACTGTCGTACATACACACTAACATTGCACATCCAGCGAAGCATACTAGCTTCATTTTTTACAAGCCTATGCATGTCCTCAGCGGTCACAGCCCATGTTTCACTGCCATGTAGCATGGCTGTTCACACACAGGCATGATACAATCTACCTTTCACTCTGAGGGAGAGGCTTTTAGTTACCAACAGAAGTAGAAGCACTCTGAACTTTGCCTAGCCTATTCTTATTCTAGCAGATATGCTCTCAGAGCAACCACCTCTGCTGCTGACTTGGTCACCTAAATAATGGAATCTATCAGCTACTTCTAGGTATCCCCTCAAGCATTTGATGGAGTCTATTTTCCTGTACATTTCTAATGTCTATTGTATTTGTGCACCTGCCACAAACACAGACTATTTTTCCTGTTAACCTTCCTCTAATATTGCTGCACTTCTTATGTGTCCATAGCTTGCACTGGGTACATCTTATGGAGTTTCTACCTATGCCTTTTTTACATATCGAGCAGGGCCATCTGCCTGAAGGGATTTATGATTTGTCTTCTTTCCTACTTACTAAAACTTTGGTTTTTGCTACATTAACTTTACGGCCCTTTGATTCTAGTTCTTGCTTTCAAGCCTGAAATTTCTTCTTTAGTTCTGGTAGTGATTCAGTTATAAGAACATAGTCATCAGCATAGAGGAGCTCCTAGGGACAGCCTGACTTAAATTCCTCTGTTATTGCCTGGAGGACTATGATGAATAAGAGGTGGTTGAGGACTGATCCTTGGTGAACCCCTACTTGTACCCTGAACTCATATGCCTCATATATATATATATATATATATATATATATATATATATATATATATATATATATATATATATATATATATATATATACAAGCATATCCACAGAAGTGTGTCCCTTGACTTTGTTCCCTCATTACTTTCAGAAAAATGGATATTCTATAATTACATTTTTTGCAAATACCTTTTCAGGTGATTATATCGAAATTTAATGTGAAAAAAGATATGGTGGGTGCGCACACATACATACTGACACATATAACATATATCGCTTCAAATGAAACTTGAAATTATGAGAAAATTTATGTGATGTGTTTTAGAGTGTGTATGTGTAGCTTACTCTTTTTTTTTTTAATTCATATTAAACTCCAATATAGTCAAAATGCACAATCATCTGAAAAATATTTGTAGAAAATTTCATTAAAAGTTATGAGGAAACAAAGTCGAGGGGGGAGGGCACAACGTGGAAGTATGCACGCACGCACACACATATATATAAAGGAAGGGAAGATTAATTAAATAATTAACTGATCGAAAACCCACCCACCCAACGAATTCTGGATGGTAATGAAAGAAGGATTAATAAGTACAATCTCGATGCAATCGTTGTAAAATAATTTATGATTAGACTTTTTAGGGTAAGAGTATTAGTTAATTGAATCAACTCTCGGCATCTTACGAGTACTTATTTCTAGCTCATTTGTTACCCTTTACGATAATAAAAAAATGTCAACTATAGGCGCAGGCGTGACTGTGTGGTAAGAAGTTTGCTAGTCAACCACATAGTGGCACTTTGGGAAAGTGTCGGTTAATGTTTACATCTTGACCCATTAACCAAAGTGTCTTCTACTATAGTGTCGGGCTGACCAAATCTTTGTGAGTAGATACGTTAGACGGAAACTGAAAGAAGCCTGTCGTGTAAGTGTCTTTATCCTCCCCCATACACACCACTTGACAATCGGTGTTGGTGAGTTGAAGTCCACATAATATCGTGGTTCGAGCAAAAGAAACCTATAAAGTACCAGGCTTAAAAAGAAAATAGGTAGTGGGGTCGATTCAATCGACTAAAATTCCTCAAGACCATGCCATGGCCGCAGTCGACTGAAACAAAAAAGTTACAGTGCAATTAGAACTCGGGGTAAAAAAAAACTGGATAAACACTAAATAAAAAATGGTGTCCGCCAAATCAGAAAGACCAAAAAACTGAGTTCACGAACTAACATACCAAGGAAGCATCCGGTTTTAGTCCTGTAGCAACCACGCTTAGTAAATACATACAACATGCAACATGTGAAGCAAAAAAAAAAAAAATTCCCACAGCTATTATAGAGGGTGAGAAAAGAAAACTAGTTTGTGTAACAAAATTTTAAAAATACATACAAACATAGATGTATTTTTTTCTTTCAGTTTGTAGTTACGTAACAATGTGAAACTGTCTATTCCAAAAATCTGATCAACGGAAAAGCTTTAGCACTTTTAGCATAAATTTTAGAGACAATCAACCTGATACAGTCAGTATATGACAAAGTGGGACCTTTGATTACGGGTGCAGTCCATCTGATGGGCTGCTAAGTAGTGTCCGTTAAACCATTTTACTTACAAGCATTGAGTCGACTGGAAGCTATGTTAAAAGACACTTACTCGTGATGACACGCAACTGGATCGAACCTCATTACTGCGAAGGGAATTTCTTAACTATTCAACCATGCCTACCTCCTAACTATTATTATTTTTCTTTTCAACCTAACGAGGTGGATTAAACAAATGCCAAACGGAATTTGTTCTTGCTGCAAATCCTTATTTATCAGCCGTCGTGAGGGTGGTGAATTGGCAAAATCATCAGTGCGTCGGTCAAAGTGTCTTGCAGTAGTTGTTCCATTTCTTTACATTTTGAGTTCAAAATCCCGTCAAGATTAACTAGTTGATATAATGGACTAAACCCTCTCTCACAAATTTAAAGCCTTGTGCTTATATTAGAAACATTTTTTATTGTAGATTCCAATGCCGCTAGCTGGCAGAATCGTCAGCGTGTTGGATAAAATACTTAGCTACATTTCTTCAACTTTGCCTTTCATCCTTTCAAGATCGATAAAATAAGTACCAGTCGACGTAATCGACTAGCCCCTATCCGCAAAGAGAATTATTACTGTTGATTCCGCTTTTCACGCAAGGGAGCTACAAAATATGTACTTGTAAAATACCGAGTCGATTCAATCGACCATATAAATAAGCGGTCTTATGCCAATACAAGATATCATTATTATAATCAGTGTGCAGTGCTAAACAAGTTTAATCTCTATGATAATTATGTATTAACACATATTAGATCATTTCCATTCATCATCAAGCTGATCATAACAAAATATGATATTGCAATTATGGATACACAAAAATCATACGTAGTGCTTTATTACAGAGAAACAGACTCCTCCCACGCAAAAGCCTGTTAGAAAAAAATTATACCTATCCTTAATGCCTTGACTGTGATTATGATCTTGGCAAGCTACTTCCGTCTGCCACCTAATTACATAAATTGAATTAACAATGTGATAACATTAAATACAAGGGCACAACATTTTGAAATGAAAAAATCAATTAGATCGACACAGTACTTGACTGGTGTTTATATTGTATCGACCCCTGAAGGATGAAAGGTGAAGTCAACTTCAATAGGATGTAATAACCAAAGATACTTTCCATCAAGAATTCAACAATTCATTTGGTTATTTTACAACAAAAAAAAAACAATGAATATCCGATGATTATGCAATAATACAGCAATAATTGTATGTTTTCGTTTTAAAAAAATCATACTGCTTTCAAGGGCATTAATCGACTAAGATAGCTACATACAGGAATCGAAACCAAGAATGCAAACATAGCTCACCAGGAGCCGAGTTAACTCTTTTAAACTAATTACACAGACATTACACACACACGTGTGTGTATAAGTCTCCATATACATACACACACAGATGGGGGACTCCTGATTAAGAAATGAAAAAATAGATAGGATGCTATGACGTTCATAACTCTCACCGGTCTATTTACTCCAACTGTAATTAGCTGCATCTAACAATTAAGGAAACAGATTTAGCTGTTCTGATTTTGAGTTAGGAAAAAGTACGTACGTGTGTATACACACACATATACAGATATATATATATATATATATATATATATATATATATTGGGCAATGTTTCGATTATGGTCTTAACGAAACATTGCCCGTAGACAGATACACACACATCAATATCATTGTACATGTGTTAGTTGAGAAAGACAAAAGTTAATAAACGATATAACGGTTATACAACAGAAAAACCCCAAAATGCCTCCAAAAGTAAATAAATAAAAATAGCGATGAAAGAAATGCGTAAAAATTCCACGCGTTTGCATTGACATTGAAATCTCCTTTCAAATATTGAAGAACCATTCTTACGCTAGAGGAGAAAGTCGGGCAAGTAGACAAGCTGCCTAATGCTATCTAACCGAACGGCATTGCTTTAACACGAGATACTTTCTCTATTGCTCCTTCACTTATTATCTGCTTCAAGACCTGTTCAAAACATTTTTTAAATATATTAAGAAGACCAAGTAAATAGATCATTGTTTGTTCTCTGCAGAATAAATTTACTTTTCTATTTTTACAGAAAAATAAGGCGAGGGAACTGTCAACCGAATCGACCTTAGTGTAACGCAGGTACTTATCGTATGGATAATCATAGGATGAAGAGAACAAAGCAAAGCGAATCAGAAAAAGAAATATAGTAAAAGTGACAACGATGTACCGTATTTTTAATAGAAAAATAAAATACCCAAGATAATTCCAGTTGATTAGTAAATCCAATAACAGATGACACATTAGGGTGGGGATAAACGACAGGGCTCTATCACAGATGGACATGAATATTTATTTTATCGACCTCCAGATGAAATAAAAGCCGAAACGATTTAGTTGAAATTAGAACACGGGAGAGAGAACTTAAATTTCGTCTCAATCTTCAGTCTGTAAAAGCGTGTGTACTTCTAGGAGCTATTTGACCGGTAATAAAACATCTGTACAAAAATTAATTGATCCAAAATATGATTCACAAATGCATTGCATGTAAATGTTAGCATAATTATATGTAAACATGACAGTATGTGTTGTTGGTTTCTTTTTTTTAATATCTAGAATCTAAATGCAATACTCACGATCTCCGACTAATAAAATCCTGACGTCTTTTCGAACCATTTTTAAGGTTGGTTGGTTAATCACAGACAAATGCCGTCAAGATAGGGAGCTTTTAATTCTGAAGTTAATGAGTGATATATGTCTTCATCAAACTCTCAAATATAATTTGATAAAGTGCAGTCAGACACACCACTCTGAATAGAATTCAGAAAAATACAACCGAAACGACATGGTCCGACCCATCGCACATTTGTCTTCTTTCTTACAAATGATATCGTATTAAGAAAAAATGTTCGACTAAGAGGCAAAATTTTTAGATATAAGTTTGAATAAATCCCTATTTTGTGATGTGAAAATGCTATGTACAATCGTAGGAAATGTTTTCCGTATAAGAAAAGGTTGAGTAACAGCTAATATGGCAGAGTAGAAGCCTCATGACAGCGCCATCTTAGCTCAACGATTTTGTCGTTTAGTCACAAGTACGCATGCGTGAAACTTAATGGAAAGTGACTTCGATATCGTCTGCTAATTTTTTTTTTTTTTATCGATATTGCGACTGTCGCAAAACACAAACAGAAACTAAAATAAGGAAATAACAGCGGAATTCTGGTTTAAGAATCTCATATAACCCTTCATAACTATTTCATTTTTGGAATTTCCGGAAATTTTTTGCGAATTTGTATTCTACACACGGGAATTCTGTGGTAAGTAGCTTGCTTACCAACCACATGGTTCCGGGTTCAGTCCCACTGCATGGCACCTTGGGCAAGTATCTTCCACTATAGCCTCGGGCCGACCAAAGCCTTGTGAGTGGATTTGGTAGACGGAAACTGAAAGAAGCCTGTCGTATATATGTATATATATATATGTATGTGTATGTTTGTGTGTCTGTGTTTGTCCCTCCAACATCGCTTGACAACCGATGCTGGTGTGTTTACGTCTCCGTAAAAGACACCGATAGAATAAGTACTAGGCTTACAAAGAATAAGTCCTGGGGCCGATTTGCTCGACTAAAGACGGTGCCCCAGCATGGCCGCAGTCAAATGACTGAAACAAGTGAAAAGAGTAAACAAAAAAAGGATATATATATATATATATAAATCTTTTTTTAATACTTAAAAATAAAACCCTTCCTTGGGTGCATCTTTATTCCATTGAATGTGTTTAAGGACAGAAAAATATTTTAAAATATCAATACATGTCAGAGTGACAAAAGAAACAAGGACAGCATCAGGTGGCTGAGGGATGTGCTAAATCGCCCTTAAATGACACACAATTTTGGTGGGTGGGGATAATCATATGAATTCTCGTGTGTACGACACAAATTCACAAAAACTTTATGAAAATTCCAAAAGATAGAAAAAACAGTCATCAGGGGTTATGTGGGGTATTTAAACCAGAATTCTGCTGAAATAACATAGTAAGAAGTCACCGAGTTCCTTTGATCATAGGCAACACAATGGCTTCATCTGTGTGTGTGTGTGTGTGTGTGTGTACATATAATGATCTAACATCTAAGGATACGTGCTTAGTTGCCAACAATTCCAACTCAGATACATTGTTGCCATATCTTTCTAAATTTCCTTTGAAAATGTCTTTGAACCATTTCCTTTGTCCTCTTCATGTATGCTCACCTTTGTTAGCTGGTTATCAAAGAGTTGTTTGGTCAACCAATGGTTTAGCATTTGTAAGACACAGCTAGCCTTTTGAAGTTAATTGTTGTTTCACTGGAGGTGATATCGGCTTGGTGAGCACACTGATTTTTCTCCCTCTCTTTTGCCAATGGATGAGTACAATTTTCCTAAAATTTCTGGTGGTATATTTCCAGTGAATGAAGTTGTCATGACAAATTATCCGCATTTCTTTTCCATATGTTTGACTTGTCATGATTTTCATATACCTGTTTTCTCAAACAGCCAAAAATAGGTTATGCTGGTACATTTTATTTGATGTGGGATCTCCTTATCATTATCTGTGTCCTGGGACAGACAACTACCCAAATATGGAAGTACTCTATATTTTCAACAATCTATCCATGCACTCTGTTGGCTGGATTGGGTTCCTGCTTGTTGGGTTTCCAATAATACAAAATCCATTTTTGACTTATGCTGACATATCCACAACCCTATTTGCATTACTGAAAATGTCAGTTATCATAGTTCTGTTGAAGTCACACCAGTGCATCACTAGTGTACTGAAGTTCAATTACTAAGACAGAGCTTGTCAGAGTTGAGTAACTTGCCATGAATAACTTTCATTACAACATGAAATCTGGGCAAATGGGAACTTACCTACAATGAATTGGAGCATAGTTGAAAGAAAGTTGGAAAAGAGTGTAGGGAAAAAATTACATATCCCTAACTTTATCCAGTTCTCACGTCTAACAGTTCTGTTGTGGAAGACAAGTACTGCATGTGTTTTGCTTTTTTTATGTTGTCTTAGAGAAACCACCTGATTGTGGTAAATTTTTGTTGGTTGCCAAATTTAGGAAGTAATTTCCACAAAGCAGACACATGTGTGACTGTGTGGTAAGAAGCTTGCTTCCCGACCACATGGTTCAGAGTACAGTCTCACTGTGTGGCACCTTGGGCAAGTATCTTCTACTATAGCCTCGGACCAACTAAAGCTTCATGAATGGATTTGGGCGACAGAAACTGAAAGAAGCCCATTGTATATATGCATGTGTGTGTGTGTGCACGTGCGTGTATGTGTGTGTGTGCGTGTGTGTGTGTGTGTGTGTGTGTTAAAGGCAAAATTCTTCTGTAATGACTACAATCTGACTTGCTGTTATGAAATAATAGTTGTTTCAGTGGATCTGGTAGACAGAAACTAAAAGAAACCTATCATGTGTGTGTGTCTTTGTGTCTTTGCATCTGCATTGTCCCCCATACCACTCAAGAACTGGTGTTGGTGTATTTACATTTCTGTGACTTAGCAGTCTGGCAAAAGAGCTGATAGACTAACTACCAGGCTTTAAAAAAATGAGTCCTGGGGTTGATTTTTACAACTAAAACCCCTCAAGGTGGTGCCCCACCATGACCACAGTCAACTGACTGAAACAAGTGAAAAAATAAAATAAAAGAATAAAGGAATGCATGTGTGTGTGTGTGTGCGTGCGCACACACATACATACACATATAAACATACATATGTAGTGTTTAGATGGAATTACTGTTGAAGTGAAGATGTAAGGTTCTCACAGTGGAGATATCAAGGGAAGAAGAACACTGAAGAATACAGAATAATATTTACAGATTTATTTGCTCACAACTGTTAGTAAGACAGATAACAGTAATTGTGCATAGTTGACACTGACAATGTGTTGATATGTTTGTTGCTTGCAGGTGGTTGGTAGTTGTGCATAGGGGAAGAAAGAGTAAGGATTGCACTTTGCTGATAGAGAGGAAGAAAGGATAAAGATGGCATTGTCTATTTATGATTCCGGCTGAAAGCTGCTCTTCAGATGTTGAGAGAAAGTCAAAGAGATGGGAAAAAGAAATGCCCTCTGTTATATAGTCTATGTTCAGGAAAGTAGGTCAAATCCTAAACAATGGACTGACCTTTCTGTTACCAACAAAATGTTCTAGGTCTAGTGTTTCCTATTAATCATCTGGTACGGAGATGCAAACACAAAGGAGTTCACACTTGTTTGACAAGCAACAAGAAAGTGGATTTGGTTTCAAATCTCAGGCAGGGCCAAGCAAGGTCCCTACACATACATGAATGAAAGATAAGAAATCTTCCAAAACATGGACAGTCAAAAATTAAATACATCGAGAAAAATCTAATATAACTATCTTTATAGAGTTCAAGCTCAAAATAAATATTCAAACCATCCTACCTATAATAGACTTCCTCAACAAGACTTTAGTAGAACATTATTGTCAAGGAAAACTGAAGGAAGTCCCACTATATAACAAACATTCTAACCATTCACCTTCTGTAATAATAAGCTTAGTCAACAACATAAGTAGGTATATCTCTGCAATCATTCAATGAAACAATATTCAACCAAGCATCATCTTCCAACAATGAAACCTTAAAACAAATAAGTTCAAAGAAAAATGAGAATGCATGCCAAAAACTTACATAAATGAAACATAAATCAAAGAAAACCAGAGAATGAAACATCATTCGATTCAACTCACTTTTCAACCTAAGCGTAGCAACTTCCTAACATTAATTACCTAATACTTCCCAATCATATACAAGCTATTCAATAAGAATAACACAAAAGTTAGCAACAACAACAGAAGGAAAAAAAACCCACACTATCTGAGCTATAAATAAGCATCTATCTAAAAAAGCCACAACTCACGGCCAAAAACAAATGCAACTCCAACAGATCAAATCCATGCTTGTTAAAAAAAAGTGCCTTGAAAAAGACATTTCAAGGTAACAGTATTGCAAATGGAACAAACATTGCAAGACAATGAGTGAAGGTTGGTATTATCTGCACAAGAGTTGATGTTGTTAGTGGTGACAGTATGCAAAGAAAGAAAGAATGAATGGATATTGAACCTTGACTCATATCAGAGTTGTGAGAGAGGGGGAAGAGAGAGAGAGAGAGAGCTATCAGTGGATGCCGCAATTGTGATGGTGCAATCAGGCAAGATGTTTCCAACTTAAATGACAAGATGTGGATGGAGTCCATAGGTCATCAATTTAACCAGTAGATTCTAAGATAATATGTCTTGAAATTAGTACACCTTGATACTTTTGTTGGAGCAAGGAGGTTGTATTCTTGGAGATATGTTTTACTTGCACATTATCAGAAAACTCATTTAAGTTCGAGTTGTTTGGTGCATGGTCTAAAAAGAGTAATGCTTTGTTAGAAATATTATGTCAGGCACTGTAATTTTCTACAGCAGGATAAAAACTGTTTGTAAAGCACTTTTCAAAAAGACTCTCAGTCATTTATGCTTTCTTATTTGAATGCCAAATCAGAGGTAGATTAAACAATGCATAACCCTTGAAAGCTTTTTGGATTTTTGCAGTGAGTAAGGGCTTTAATTTTATATCATCAGCAGTATTTCTTCTTAGAAGAAGTGTCAAACAATTTTTGGAAGCTTTAAATATATCATCTTCTTTAGATATAAAAGGTCTAGCAAAGCAGGAACTTCCAGAAAAGAACATCTTCATTAACATTTTATACTTGTTCTGGTGTGTAGCCCTTTTTAGTAATAAGTTTTTCAGTTGTTCAGAATTATCTGCAGCTTCTATCTTAATACTGGTAGTTTCACCAGTCATATTTATGCTGTCCAAATTCAAGAGCTTTTAAACCTTTCAAACGAGCTTTTATCAACCAGAAAATTTCTTTATTTCTTTTTTTATTAGAATTTTCATCTTTCTTTTTCTGCATATCAGCATTCAAATTTTTGACTTTTTCTTTTTCCATTTTGAATTACCATTACACTTATTGGTGCTATATGTTGAGCCTACTCCTTGCTCCATATAACTAAGAGTCATCCAGTTTTAAGCTTCAAATCAGATAATACAGTTCTATATTTAAGAGATGAGGAATTATGTACATTATTTACAATTGACGGATATTTGTCCTCATCTTGTTTGTTGTTAACACAACGTTTCAGCTGATATACCCTCCATCCTTCATCAGGTGTCTTGGGGAAATTTCGAATCTGGGATCTCATTCCTAAGGTGTTTTTCGATGTTGTTGTTGTTGTTCTTGTTGTTGTTCTTGTTCTTCTTATTATTATTCAGGTCACTGCCTGGAATCGAACTCACAATCTTGCGGTTAGTAGCCCACGCTCTTAACCACTATGCCATATGCCCATGGGCATATGTTATAGTGATTAAGAATAAAACCAGAATAGTTGATGGAGTAACTTCTTGAGCATTTAACTTAATTTTTTCTCTATTGTCACATATTGTCATCACTACAGGTAGTGTGAACTTTAATGCTTTAACAATATGACTGATTTTTCTATCCTGTATTAAGCCTTTTTAAAATACCAAGTTTAATATCCAATGTAATTCCTTTACAGTCCTTTTTCACCCTATTACCACTTGATGGCTTCTCTCTGAACAACTTGAATTGTAGGTAAAACAAACAAAGGCAGTGATCAATTATTCACAATAAAATCTATATATATAAAAATGAGAATGTGTGTCTGTCTGTCTGTCTGTCTGTCTGTGTGAATCCCTAAAACTCGAGAACTACGCTACCAATTTCATTCAAATTTTACACATGCCTTACTTAGGGTTCCAGTTGTGTTTTAGTCAAAAAAATGATTAACTTCTTGCAGAGTTCGAGCACACGGCAACATAATATCTCCTCCACTATTTAAGTATTACGTGTCAAAAGTGAAACAAAAACACTCATGTCAAATACTTTCACTTTAAAAATGAAACTATTCCACTAACTGAAGCAATCACATTTCGATACTGTAGTGACAGATACTTTCACAGAGAGAGAAAGAGAGAGACAGAAAGAGAGAGACAGAGAGAGAGATGTATATGTATACATATACATGTATATGTACACCATTTCGATACTGTAATGACAGATACTTTCAGAGAGAAAGAGAGAGAGAGAGAGAGAGAGATGTATATGTATACATATAGATGTACACGTATATGTATATATATATATATATATATATATATAGATCTATACATACATGTATATGTATACATATGTGTAGATGTATATATATATATATATATATATATATATATATATATATATAGATGTACATGTAATATGTACACATATATACATATATACATGCATACAGATATCTATACATATATACACCCATCACACACACATACACATGCACACAAACACACACATTAGTCATTTGTTTTCTTATCCAAAACTACGTCAAAAGTACTGAATGGATCTTTATGAAATTTGGAAATTATATTCTTTGCATAACGGCCATAACTCCCATGAAAATTCATATATTTTTGATGTTGATGAAATTTTAACCCGAACATAACAGATGAGCATCATTTAGAAAATGATGTCACACGTTATCGAGGCTACCATTCTTTCTGGATGTGCAAAAGGGGATGACGTCTTTATTCCAAGAATTCCTCTTACTCCATCAGGAGCAGACATTCCTTTTACATTCAGAAGACTACAATTCCCCCTTCGTGTGACTTTTGCCATGTCCATAAACAAATATCAGGGTCAAACACTGTCTGTAGCTGGTCTTCTCTTGGAAGAGCCCTGCTTCTCACATGGATAACTGTATGTTGGCTGCTCAAGAGTGGGCAGCAACAAAAAACCTATTTGTATATGCTCCACAAGGGAAAACAAGGAACATAGTTTACAATGAGGTGTTATAATCACAACAGCAAGAAAGTATGTACATGATCACGTTCTTTTACGAAACTTCATTGACTTTCATATATCTATATTGATATACATATATATACGTGTGTTTGGGTGCGTGTGTGTATATACATCTCTATATATAAAGATGATGCGTAGTCTAGACGGCGCTTTTAGATTTCATTATCCTCTTTAACCCGGGCAACGCCGGGTATTTCTGCTAGTATGTAATAAAAATATAGCACTAGAAAAATGTTTTGTGAAAGCAAAAACTTGTTGAATGCAAATGAGATGAAAGGGTGAAGGAGTGAGGTTGGAGGAAGTAGTGTATGATAACAGTTAGTTGAAAGGTTACAGGTTCATGAGCACTTCATCCTTTGCGTCACAGGTTTATGAGTACTTAACATCTTGCATCTCTGAGTTGAGCCATAAAAACTCAAAACTTAACTCTCACACATAATTAGAGTATGTGTGTGTGTTTGTATGTGAGTAGAACGTGAAAAGTGGTCATACTTTACAATTTCCAAAAGTGCAAAATCTTGTAACCTGAAATAGCCATAATGTGAGGGATGATTGTAATTATGCTGTTATTAACATATAGTAACAATGAATTCTGTTATTCATCATCTAGGATTACCAGAGGAAAGATAGGAGGTTGTTGTCAGATTTGATATATGCCCACCATTTTATGCTTAGCCTGATCCTTGAGAATACATGCTCTTGGAAATAAGCAACACAATCGAGCATCTATTCTGAGTGTGCTTGGTGCTTGTTGCCCACCCACTTAAAATGGTAAATTTTCATCATAATAATTCCGGTCTTGCAGTATCATGATATAATCTGGTCATAATATGTTTTCTATCCTAATAATAGACACCCAGAAATAATGATTATGTCATGTTGATGTTGTATTCATGTATAAGAAATAACCTAATGTTTGGCATAAGTATTACTTGATATTTCTGTAACCTTTATTCCTGACTTGCTGCCTTCAGTTTGGCATGAGCTTATCACTTCCTCCCATTAACATTATTTATTATTCACCAGTCAACTGAAGCTTGCTGGTTGTCTGCAGTGACTCAAATGATAATTATCTGTTGTTAGAGGTATTTTGTTTTTGTATGTTTCTTCCTGATCAGTTCTTCTTTATGCTTCATCAGAATGAACTCTGATACCCAGAAAAAAAAATATGAAAGGAAGTTTGATTAGACCTACACACGTGTGTTGCATGTTGTTCTCAACAAATCATGGAAACAACATCCAATGGAAGAAGAGCTTTATGGAAATACCTCCAATATATCATCAATCATTCAAGAGAAGCAGAGGACAAGATATGCTGGTCACCACTATCAAGGCGAAGATGAATTAATGAGTGAGCCTAATTAATGGGGACCCTATCAAAAGCTTTCTCCAAGTCAACAAAAGCCAAGTATAGGAGTTTATCTTTGGCTAGGTATTTCTCCTGCAGTTACCTTACCAGAAATATAGCATCAGTGGTGCTCTTCCCTGGTACAAAACTGATTCTAGACTGACTCACTCCCTAATTAGTTGGACTATGACCCTCTCCGTGACCTTCATCACGTGATCCAGCAGTTTGATACCCTTTAGTTATTTCTATGTAAAGCATCACCTTTACCTTTGTAGCAGTTGACTATGGTGCTGCTACACCAGTCATTGGATATGACTCCTTCATGAACTAATTGATTTACATTACTGGTGACTAGACCATAACCCACACCACCAGATATTTTAAGCATTTCAGCAGTAATTCCTGATGGGCTGGGAGCTTTTTCTGACTCCATATCCTTAACTGCTTTATCTTCCAGGGTACTATCGATTCGGATAGCTGGTCCCTCAACTGGGACAACATTTGGCAGGCTCTCCTCCTCCCATTCATTCTCCACATTCAGAAGCCTTTCATAATGGCATCTCCAGGCCTCTTTCTTTGCAGAATCATTAAAAGCAAGTGCACCATTATCCATGCAGACACATTTCTCTCCTGTAACACCACAATTTTCTCTCACTCACTGTCTTGCAATCCAAAATACTTCATTTCTTTGGTCCTCATGCCGCTGAACATTGGCAAATTTCTTCTTTTCTGTTACTCCCTTGGCTATATAGACCTGTTCCCTAGCCTCCCTTCTGGCTATCTGCTACAGTTCCCTGCTATCCCAACTCTTCCAGATTTTCAAGGCCTGTTTCTTTGCTCTAATGGCCCTGTCTACTGTATTATTTTGGAGGCGCAATGGCCCAGTGGTTAGGGCAACGGGCTTGCAGTTTCGATTCCCAGACCGGGCGTTGTGAGTGTTTATTGAGCGAAAACACCTAAAGCTCCACAAGGCTCCGGCAGGGGATGGTGGTGAACTCTGCTGTACTCTTTCACCACAACTTTCTCTCAATCTTACTTCCTGTTTCGGTTGTGCCTGTAGGTCAAAGGGTCAGCCTTGTCACTCTGAATATCCCTGAGAACTACGTTAAGTGTACACATGTGTGTGGAGTGCTCAGCCACTTGCACGTTAATTTCACGAGCAGGCTGTTCTGTTGATCGGATCAACTGGAACGCTCAACGTTGTAAGCAACGGAGTGCCAACAACAACAAGCTGTATTATTCCACCACCACGTTACCCTAGGTATGGAAGGGACTTTGCACCAGCTACAGATTTGGTCTGTGGTGCTCAGCAAGCTGTCATGTAGGAATTTTCAGTTACCAATTTAGCATATTTTATGCTAGATCTAGCAGAAAATTTTTGAATCTAGCATTTAGCAGAGGAAATAGCATGTTCAAAATTTTATGTAGCATTTTTCTCTGATCATGACATTTCCACAATAGTTACCCTTTTTTCTTCCTTTTCTACTTTCATTAATGTATTTTATAGCCAAATTTTAATGCTATTGGCTATTGTTGAATTTTTCTTTCACTTTCTTGAAACTTCAAACGAAAGTTTATCAAGTTATGAACTTTTCCAGCCCCTCCCACCGGCTTGGATACAGAGTGGTGCTGGTGGGAGGAGGAGGGAGGGGGAGAAGATAATTCATGTCAGCACCTGAACTCACTACACAATAATGTAAATATGTTACTAAGAATGAAAGCATGGAAATTCGTCCTAACAATGCTGTAGTGATGAGTTTTTATCATGACAGGTTGACTGGTTTACTTTCAGTTTGACTGTTTTAAAATAGGCCTGTGTTTTTTGAAGCTTGTTTTGGATGATATATATCTTATGTAGAAGTACAGGGGTAGCGGGTCTCCCCCTTTATATTTCTACTTACTTTTTTTTTTTCCAGGTATTGTAGTTATATTTGTGGTTTTACCAATAGATATTAAATGTAGGATTGGAAGCGAAATATGATGTTCCCAGGTTTATATCAGAACACAGTTTTAGGGTTTCTGCAGATTTTACTTTTCCATTTATAAGTTGGCCACCCTGCATTCTGAATCAGTATTCTTGACCCCAAGAATTTGTAAGCAGCAAACATAAGAATTGTTAATATTGAATGAAAGAATTGTTAACAGCAAACTGATAAGTTGTGTTTTCAATTTTATATTTTTATTAATCATTCAATTTATTTTCATGCTTCCCATTACATTATAATGAGCAAAGAAAAAACAAAGTTTTACCAGCAAAAACAGCGAAAGGAATGGCTTAAGAAGCCAGCGTTTACTAAGTGGTTGTGTGAAGAACCTAGTGACCAATCTAAAGCACATTGCAGAAGTAATATGTTGGCAAAATATTCTCTTTTAGTAAGCCACTTTGAAGCAAGGAAACATAAGGCATCAACTCCACAGCAAATGATTCCTCTTACCAACTTTATTAAAACCAAAAATCATAAGACATCTATGCTTGAAGCAAGTTCAGCAATGTTTATTTGTTGCCACTCATCATTTAATAGCTGTGATCACTTAATAGAGTTATGTAAGAATTATATGTCTCATAGTGATATTATATCCAAAGTGAAGTTGCATCGTACAAAATGGGCAAATATTGTGAGAAATGTTCTAGCTCCATATTTTGATGGAGATTTGATTTCTGATATAGCAGATAGAAAATTTAGCCTGTTATTGGATGAATCCAATATATCGATAAACAAGTTGTTAGGAATTATTATCATATATTATAGTGACACTTACAAAAAAGTGGTACATACATATCTCAGTATGGTATCTTTAGAAACGTGATGTTATGCAGCATTTCAAAGAGTCAATTTTCCTTGTCTTAGAAGCAATGCATTTAAATGAAGAAAAAATTGCTTTAATTGAAATTCAGTTTAATAGCATTCGTTTAGTTAAACGGACATATACGTCTGTAGTGGAGTCACCAAAATGTGGTTTGTTTTTGTTTAGTGTCGGTGCGATAGGCATGTGTTTGCCTGAGAAATGACAAAGCGATAACTATAACATTTTTTTATTTGCTGGTGTTAATAAATAAGGTAGAGATGGACTATATGTAATCTGAACCTTTCCCCACCTTATTTATTAATTTTTTTTACGGAATCCCACATTTTAGGCGATGGAGATTCCGATTCTGAAAAAAAATATTTTGAAAAATTTCAATTCCCCCCCCCCCCACCAAGCAGGCTATTTACATGCTAGAAATAACAGCCAAATCTCACAAAACTAGTGTTAAGGTTAGGGTCAGTGTCAGGGTTAGGGTTAGGGTTAGGGTTTGAGTTAGGGTTAGGTTTACCCTGTGGATCTATATAAAACCCGGGGGGGGGGGATCGAAATTTTGAAATTGAGATTATTGAAAAATTTTTTCCAGAATCGGATTCTCCATGGTCTGAAACATAGGATTCCGTAAAAAAAACAAAATTTAAAAGGGGGGGGGGTATACCCAGATTACATATACTCCATTTCCACCATAAATAATATTTACCACTACATTCAATTTTGAC